>NW_025335468.1:12943006-13009920 GCF_004798865.1 Varanus komodoensis | reverse complement strand
GAGAGAGAGAGAGAGAGAGAGAGAGAGAGGCAGGCAGGCAGGCAGGCAGGCAGGCAGGCAGGCAGGCAGGCAGGCAGGCAGGCCCAATGACAACATGTAACTTCAGTGAATATTTAAGACATTGACTTGAACTACACTCTACACTTTTTAAGATAGCTAATCCTATGCATATATCTGTTTTGCATAGGATTGGCATACTTAAGATGCTAGTGGGGGCAGAAAGGTAGAATTGCAAACCTCTCCTAAAAACAGCAGAGGAAAAATAAAAAGTAGAGAACAAAACTGAAGCACCAGTTCTGAGACCAAAAACAAAACAAACAAAAAACCATACTACTTCAGAATGCAGCTGAACCTCACTGGAATTGAAAATGACTTTTCTTGTTATGCCAAAACGATATTGGTAAATTATCACCCAGAATCAGTGATCTGTGCAGCCACGGGAAGTACAGGAAGGGATGTGCTATCCCATTGAGCCACCCCAGTCTATAATTGATAAAAAGGAAGGTACAGATTCAAGGTTGACCCAGAATAACTAGAGATGCTTAGGCCATATTCCGTGGAGAAGCATATTTGGTCATTCAAGGCAGGGTGGCATCATCTAGCCCACAGGCTGGATAACGGCAGGAGCGTGGTTCTGCCCCTAATTTCATGAAATCCTGGGCCAAAGCACTGACTGAAACTTTTCCAACCAGCACTTCAACTAGGGAATCAGCTTCACATGTCTGCTGCTTGTCCTGCATGAGGAAGAGAAGGTCACCACATTTCCCCTGGGCGGCAGCAGCAAGCACAGCCAAATGCCCACCCAGTTTCGTTCCTGCTTTGTGGAGAACCAGGAGCAATGCACACTTGGACTGTGCTTGCAGGAGCTCCTGCAAATACCAGGTGGAAAATCACTCATCAGTCTAACGAGAAAGCTGGCACACAAGAACAACCTGAAGCAGCACTTTATCCCGACTTCTGCAAACAGTGGCCACTCCAATTGAAGACTGAATCACACTGACTCTTCAAAATGTGTATTGCTTTCGATTTTCAACAGTTTTCCAATCAAAACCAAATAGAAAAGAAAACCACAAATTAGAGGACAGTGCCTAGAAACCTGTGCACATCATTGGAAATATCATTAATACACATTAGGTTAGGGAGATATATTACAGAAGTGTGCATATTAGTCAAGTTGCATACAAAAATGGGAAATTATGCACAAAAAAATCCATGTAGAGGTTTATTTTTTTAAAGTTTCCAGAGTTCAGGATGAGCATGATTTAAAACCAGGAACTGAACATGCAAGAAATGAAACTGAATGCTTTGACCATGACTGCCTCATTCAACTGCTGTTACGTACAGCAAATGTTGCGGGCAGAGGATCTTTCACAGACAATGACAGTGAGGTTCAACCTGACTCTTGTTAGTACTTGCAGAAGAAGGCAGAGGCAAGCCACTTCTGAATATTTCTTACCTTGGAAAGCCCATGATGAACCAATCCAAAATGAAATGAGAGAGACTGCCAGAAGATGAGACCCCCTCTCCCCCGCAACGTCAGAAGGCACTCAATGAGCTACCAGGGGAGAGGAAAGGGCAAGTACGGATCGCACTGTCGCTAATGAGGCAACTAGATCAAAGCCAAAAGAAAGGCCAGTAGCTGACATGCATCGAGGTGAAAAGAAACTCCGGAGCTGCACAACACATGCAGTTAGAACATGGAAAGTGAGAAGCATGAATCAAGGCAAACTGGAAGCCATAAAGCAAGAAATGGAACCATTAAATATCACAGCGCTTGGTGTGAGTGAACAAAAGCGAACTGAAGTGGACTCATATGGGCCATTTGCAGTCAGACAAACACAAAGTGTTTCATTTTGCAAATGACAGATTCGGACGAAATGGAGTCAGGATGTTGCATACACAGTAAGGGGCTATAGTACAGGGTCTGACTGAATCATATCAGTCAGAATTTGTGGGAAACCTGTTAATATAATCATTATTCTGGTTTCTGCTCCAATGGCAGATACTGAAGAAGGTAAACATTTTTTTTGCATATTTTTTAAAAGGAAATTGATAACTCACCTAAATAAGACATGCTGATAATTATATGTGACTGGAAAACATGCATGATTCTGCCCTGAAAGAATCAATTGAGGTGGGAAAATTTGGCCTGGTTGCAGAAATGAAGCAAAAAAAAGTGGGGGGCGGACTCATAAAATGCTCTGAAGTCAACAAATGGTTTATTGCAAATAGATGCTTCAAGCAACCAATCAGACAACGGTATATGTGGACATCACCAGATAGTCAATATAAAATTGAATAGAATAGGTTGTTGGAAGTGGTTTGTGGAGAAGATGCTGCTAAAACAAGACTAGGAACAGGTTGTGATAGTGATCATAAACTCAAAATGGAGAGAGAGAGGAAAGAAAGATTGAGATCACAAATTGAAATATAGTGCCCACATACAACTTGAATAAAGAAAACTTCAAAGAATTTAATGTTGTATAATGAACAGCTTTGCACTACCAGGACTCAGTGTGGTGTAGTGTTAAGAGCATTAGACTGGGACTCAGACAATCTGGGTTCTAGTCCCCACTCAGCTGTGGAATCAACTGGGTGACTTTGGACCAGTCACAGGCTCTCAGGCTAACCTACCTTACAGGGCTGTTGTGGTGACTGAGAGCACAAGAGGGAGAATGATGTAAGCTACTTTGAGTTCTTTGTAAGAAAAAAAGGTGGGATATAAATCTTAAAAATAAAATAAAATAAAATTGGTGGTGAGCCAGAAGAATGGTGGAGTGAAACCAGGGACAGTTAGGGAAGAATGTCCAAAGACAATTCCTATGGCCTAAAGAAAGGAAAATGCCTAGATGGATGGCAGAAGAAACATTCACAGTTGCAAAGGACAGGTAAGAAACAAAAGCAGAAGTTGACAGAAATAGGGTGACCAGTGCAAAGAAATAGAAGAGAACAAAAAAGGAAGAGCAAGAGACCTCCTCCAGAAGATCAAGGAAGTCAAAGGAATTTCAAATCTAGATTAGAAATGCTGAAAGACCAACTTGGGAACATATTACCTGACCAGGAGAAAAATAAAGAGAAGGTGGAAACGATACACCAAACCATATTACAGAAGAGATGAAAAGATGTCAGACTCCTTTGAAGAGGAATCCTATGAGAGAGTCTGCAATATTAGAAAGTGAAAGTTCCTCTGAATGCAACTGCAAGGAATAACGCACCCAGAGTACTTAGGGTACAGAACTATTCCAAGCTGCACAGACTGAACTGGTACAAATCCTAACAAGACTATGCCAACAAATTTGGCAAACAAACAACGGCCCACAGACTGGAAATATTCAGTGTACATTCCAGTGCCCAAGAACAGAGCAACTAAGGAGTGCAGCAACTGCAGGACCACTGCAATAATTTCCTATGCAACCAAAGTGATGCTCAAGGTGCTATAACAAAGAATTTTATTCTATATGTATTTTTCTTAAAGCCTGATGCTCAAGCTGGATTCTAAAAAGGAAGAGGCACTGGAGATCATATTACAAATATACGTTGGCTACTGGACCAAAGTAGCTACTGCACAAAAGAATTTCTTTGGTTACTGCTCCAAAAAAATTCAGAACATCAGTCTATGATTTATGGATTACAGCAAAGCCTTTGAGTGGATCATGAGAAGCTGTGGGTGGTTCTGAAAGAAATAAGTGTGCCTTAGCACTTGATTATCCTCACATATAACCTGTACCATGGCCAAGAAGTTGCTGGTAGAACAGAATATGGAAAAACAGAATGGCTTCCTATAGGCAAAGGAGTCAGACCACGGTGTATTTTATCTCACTAACTGCTTAATTTGCATGCAGCTAGTGAGCAGTGTATTATAAGGAAAGTTGGATTAGAATCAGAGAAAGGAGTGCAAATAAGTAGAAGACACTTCACTAATTTTTTGTGAAGATGATACCACATTACTGGCAGAAATCAGCAAGGACTTGAAATGAAAGTGAAAGAAGAAAATGCAACAGCAAGATCGCAGCTGAACAAAGGGTTCTATGGCGAATCCATTTTGGCAGCAGGAGTCGGTTGGATTCCCTGAGGTCAGGTCCCCAGACTCTGCTCCACTTCCCCATGTCTGCGAGTCTGAGTTTCTCCTCAGCATACCCAGCCTTAATGCAACACTCATGAGGAATAAAGCCCTGGGCAACCATTGCACACGCAGTGTCCCTCTTCTGCTGGCTGCAGCACCTTCGTTCTGTGAGCATTTGCGGACATCCTCTCTGCCCCACTCGTGCTCTAAGGGAAAGCCAATCACAAAAAGAACCTCAAGAAAATATTAAGCTGAGCATCAAAAAAACAAAAATGATGACTACAGAAGAATTATAGAACTTGACTTTCAACAGTGAAATTAAAATTGTGCAGGGTTTTGCATACTTTTGATCATCAATTTAAACGGAGGTTGCAGAAGTCTGAGATTTGGAGGGGCAGAAATGAAGGAACTAGAGAAGATCATCATATATAAGCACATTTCACTAAATTAAAATGCAACTGAACTAATTTCTTTCCATGTTAGCCATCAGATAATCTCTCCTGGACCAAAACATCTTGCTGATTGAAGGGCTCCTCCCAGTCTGTGGGAAGCTTATAAGGATTATAAACCATGGTCATTGTTTTAAACCTATTACATCCTTGGTCCTGAACATGAATCTGGTATTTTTATGAGGAAAATAGAAACCACTCTTCCTGAAATCATATTTGTTCCCTTTCTTTAAGGCCACTGTAAAATTTCAGATACTCATTTCCAGTGAAAGCCATGATTTCTAGTGTAATGACTATTAAAGTTCAAAATCCTAACTACTTTTTGGCCATAGATAACAATTTCTTACTTTGAAAAGAAGTCTTGGAATGAACACAAAAATGCATCATGGTGCTTCCCCTTTATTAGCTGGATGCAAACGAAGTTCAGATAAGTATTCCTATGATTTAGGCTCAAGAAAATAAACCAGCTTTATCTTGTTTATGTCTGCTATTTCCATGAGATTTATCTGCTTTTTAACAATGTCAGAGAGCAGCCAAATATGAGGACAAGTCTTTCCCAAAATCTTGCCCAAAATCCAAGATGCTATCAGGCCAGGGTAGAGCCAGGGAGAGAACAATGAAACCAAAGATAGAAAAGATCAAGTTTATGGACGGAATTTGCATTTGAACTAATGATGAGCAGGATTTATTCTCAAGATCTGAGATATGTCAGGTAAACACAAGAAATATTTTTCTGAGCATACATAGAGTGCATTTCCCTCAGCACCACTGCTTGGCTCTGAAAGGATCACAGGCTTAGGTTAACTTTTAAGACAAACTCTTAAAGACCTTATCTTGGTTAAAGGGTCAGGCCCAGAAAAAGGTGGGTTAGGAAAGCTAGAACATGGAAGTGATCTGTTTTACTAATTACTTAGGATGTAAGGCACCGATCCAACTCTGACCACATGCTAGCATGAGCCACTGCAGTGGGGAGCCAGCACTTCCCAAAACAACCACAGATGACTGGAGTTCTGAGGGTCTGTGCCATGGTGGTCTCCCCTCCAAGCAGGCCAGTCTCAGTCCTGCTTAGCTTCAACAGGGTGGATGCCTTAAGTTCCTTCAGACCATACTCTGGGCCAAGCATGGTCTGGATTTTGGCCAAGGATGTAAGCCATCCTCAGGACTGTGCTTAGATGCATCCCCTCCGCTTGGAAAATACGTATGGTGAATGGGATTTATGCACATTCAGAAGCCCCCCCACCCACCCACATGATCCAGTCACCCTTCTTTTGATTCTCCTGAGCATTTTATTGCTTGAGCAGACCAGCCCTGTGGGAGCGGAAGGAAGAAAATCCACTCTGCGGGAACTTTGTGGAAGTGTTTGTACTGAGTGGGCAGAAGGTACGTACAACGAGTGCTGCAGCTCCAGGGCTTGGGCATTTCCTCTCCCTTTTGATCCTATGGATGCTTAACTCCGCACAAGCCAGCCCGAATCTTCCCCTGCCTGTGGACCCAGCCCTTGCTATCAGATTACTGATAGTGGATCAGTTACAGTGGAAGAGGTTTCTTCCACCACAAGGATTGAGACTGTAGGACAAGACTTCCTCTCTACAAGTTTTAAGGTCCCTGGGACTCCTTCCCAGTAATCATGGGATTTTGCCCTTCTGTCGTCTGTTGTTAAAATTTCTGTGGCTCTGCTATATCTCTGTACTGTTTTTTAAATACTCAAATGCATATTTTATTACTTGAGTATTTTGGGTTCAGGCTGCAGTAGAGAATTTAAGTATCTAAAATGGAATAAACAGATATATGCAATATTTTTCCCTTTAGAAACATCCTGCATTCAATAATCCATTCTCTGGAACAATATGCAGTGTGATGCCTTATTAACCATTGATAATAGGCACTCAGCCACCAAGTCACAAAATCTGTATTCATTTTTGTACAGAAAAAAAGAATATGATTCTGAGCAAATAAAACATTTCCACAGAAGTCTGGAAATGGAGCTATCAGAACAAAAATATACTTAGAAATACTGTTGAAAATATGCACAGAAATAATTAAGCCTTATCAGGATTGGGAAAGAATGTTTGATAGACTGACAGTTCTATGGCCTATGTAGAGGGGGCTGGTCTGGAGCCAACCAGGCCCCTATTGACTGGCTGTTCTAATTACATAAAAGATCTGGGGTAATCCTATAAATGCACACCTTTAGTGATTCATGCAATGGTAAGTTTGTGGAAGGAGCGATGCTGCAGATATTCAGCCTTTGTTAGATTCAGAACAAGACTCCTTAAGAAAAAACCGAACTGGGTAACACCTCAAACCCTACTGGCTGTGAGCCTTTACATGTTACTCCTTGACTACAGATGCCTCTATTCATTTGCCTTGTGATGTACGATGAACAGGCTACATTCAAGGGGATTAGAGTGCGGCTGTTCCATTCCAAACACATCCACTTGCAATTAAAGCCATGCATTACAGAGTGGATGTACATCAGTGTGAGTGTGGTCTCGGGCGGCCACTTATGAAACACCAAAAATGATGAAGTACATAATTTATTTATTTATTTTTAACATGTATATGGCGCCCCATAGTCCAGAGGACTTTCTGGGCAGTTTACAACAAAATGCAGTAAGGTCAACAGCACATTAATAAAAAATAATAATAAAATAATAAGTTGATCTAATAATTGGTCTTGTCCCCACCAGAGGAGCTGGCACTTGAACCCATGTGGAACCAGTGCCAAGCAGGGGCCAAATGGCTAATGCCTTCTGGCACTGCTCCTCAGCACTGACCAAGGGCACCACCCACTGAAGAAGAATGGCCACCAGGGAAGCCAGTGGGCTTGACTCTGCTCCCTCGCTCTCTCCTTCTCTCCCTCCCTCTTGTCACATCGAGGCCACTATGACAGGTGGTGGGGAAGAAGAGAGACAGGGACAAGGATGGCTCAGGAGACTGGGGCATGGCTCTCATTTCCATTTTAAATAAGCATTAGTACAGAATAGTGAAGGCTAAGACAAAAGAAGACACTGATTTGCCTGAATTGTGCTCACGCATGTGTGTGCTTGCAATTTTAGAAATATTAATTATTGTTTGAAATAGAAATACAGTACTCTGTGTACTGAAAGATGTGACCAGGTGGCCTACATGTTTTTCTGTTAAGTTTGCTGCTTAGGTGCTAAGCATTGACAGAAAACAGTTCTTGTGGTTCATTATCTTTATGCTGGGATTGGATGGGACCGCCCTTCAAACACAGGACCCTCCAAACAAAGGGTGGCTCTCTGGCAACTCTTCAAACAAACCTGCCCTCTGTAGAACAGGACTGTGGTCAGAATCGCTGCCTTAGAAGTCTAGGGAAGTAGAGGACTAGTCAGTCACCTTGCAACAATTTCTGCCACTATTTGTTTAGAATTCTTTTCTTAGCCATCAAAAATCCAGGATGTTTTACCTTTCAAGGTTCACTGAGTGGAACTGCAGCATATGGGACATCTCTCAAAATCCACTTTGGACTGCCACTTAAAACAGCGTAAAAACAGAGCCACATGATTGTAATGGAATAGTTAACTTACTTCATTGAAGACTGAAATAATGTTGTAAGCCGTCCAGAAATGACAGTAATGGACAGCCTACAGATTTTTAAATAAATAAATAAAGAGATAGACAACATGTTAAGGATTCATGCATATGTATATATGTATGTGAACATGTGACTGAAGGAAAGCGCAGGTATCAAGGTTTGAATCTGGTCTTCTGTAGAGAACAATGCCTCCCATTTTCCCCTTGAGACCAGACGTAACTGTTCTTATCTTAGCATGAACCCCTTCCTACCTGACAGATAACACAATTCTGTGTATATGTATTTGGAGGTAAGGCCCAGTAGGGTGTGCTCCCAGGTGAATTCAGTAAGCTCCTTTAGTAAAACTTAATGGGGCTTACTTCTGAGAAGACATGGCACTTCAGTGCCTTACTGACCTCAATATACACTGCTCCCCCAGTGCTATCTAGGATGGCAGGAATTCCAGACAGTGGTGCCATCCTTAATCATGCCAGATCCACATGCCAAATGTGCCAATCATGATGTACTGTATAAAGCAGCTCCTTGACTCTGTAGACAGTAGAATAACATTAATCTATGACTCCCTTACTTCACTTGGTCTAAATTTATTGGAAAGTGAACTGACAATTCAAAAGTGTCAACAAGAAGAAACAGATATGCACACGTAAAATGCACCCTTTGCTACTTCAGCTCCAGGGTTTTCTTCATATGCCTTCTGTTCTCAAAAATACTCTTACAATACCAACTGGCATATGCTGTGTTTTGCAGATGTAGCAGCAGTAACACAGCTGGATAGAGTGCTACAGACATCTGGTGCACAGATGTTTGATTGTGTAGTTGGTAGCCAGCCAGCATTTTGTACAATTTTAGATACTGAAGCGAAAAAAAAAAATCACAGACCAAGAATATAGGCCAGGATAATTTCTCTCTGTCTGTTCTATGAGACTTGGACACTTAACATACAGATTGTTGGAGTTATGTGAAGCACAACTATTATCACCTGATGGAAATTCTTAGCTCTGGGGACTTTTTTTCCAAAACAGCTTTGCTCAAGAAGGGCCTTGTCTGGAATATACTGCAGTTGGTAGAAAGATTGCTGTTCATTTTAGTGCCACCATACATGAAAACAGAAATAACTATTTAATACAGTGTAACATAACACAATTCCCTGATCCCATTTCACCAGTTAACCCTGAACATCTACCAGTGTTGGTGATTCTACAGAAGCTTGTTACTGGCAACCTACAACCCACCACCAACTTAACTTCACTACTTCAGGGGCCAAAAGTAGAGGCACAGGTTAAGGGGAAGAATACAGACAGGCTTCCAAAACTATGGTGTGACATTTCACTATCTAAAGTGGTGGCATAAGGCTCATTATCCATGCTGAATCCATTGGAGAACCAAAAAATAAAAATAAAAAAATTACCTTCTGCTGTACTGTCCACACAGCTATTCTGAAACATGAAATTTTTACTCTCTATGTAGCCAATCACAGTACAGTGTCAGTATTTATTTATTTATTTATTTATTTATTTTATATTAATCTGTGGCTGGGACTCTAAAACCAGCTGATGATCTGTATGGGATGAGGGTATAATACCCTTGTCTTCAAGTCCACTCACAGCCCTTTTAGAATACGGGGGGCACTCTGGGGATGGCAACCTCAGTGAAAGGTCACTTGGCAGAAAAAGGCAGTCACAGCCAGGTTGGCCTCTGAGCAAGTGCTGGAAAAGCAGGTTTGTCTTGCTGTCTCCTTATCTTCACAAGGGGTGGTTAAAATCTAAAGAGCTCTATATGGCATGGTCCCAGCCTCTCTGCAGATGCTTCTTTCCCTATGTAAGCCCTCTTGCTTCTGCAGAGCTCATGGAGAAAAAGAGGGCCCTGTCCAGGTGTCTCCAGTTGGACAGGTGTCTCCAGTTAGGGAACAAAGCAGGACCTTTATGGATATAGTCACTTATTTATAGAATTTCTAAATGAAGGAATCAAGCCTGAGCTTCCCCTAGAAGCAAGAATTACAACGCTGAAGCCATCACACTTTGGGCATGTCATAGAGAAGACAACCAAAGGCAGAAGAAGTAAAGGAAGAGCAAATATGGGATAGATTGACTCAGTTAAGAAGGCCACAGCCTTGAGTTTACAAGAGCTGAGCAGGGCTGTCAAGGACAGGGCATTTTAGAAGGCTTTCTAAAGAGATGACTTGATGGCACATAGCAACAAGAAAACCAAAAGGGAGTGTGAGGAGATCCAAAGGGATCTCTCCAAGCTGGAAGAATGGGCCTCCAAATGGCAACTGCAGTTCAATGTGAGCATGTAAAGTAGTGCATGTTTGCAGCGGGGAATCCCAACTTCAGCTCTCAACTGAGATAGTGGTGACTGAGCAAGAAATGGATCTTAGCATAGTGGTGGACACCTTGAAGAAAATGTCGGCCCAGTGCGCAGCTGCTGTGAAAAATCAAACTCTGTGTTAGGCATAATTAGGAAAGGAACAGAAAATAGAACTGCCATGATTTTACTCCCCTGCAGAAGAATTACAGAATTTTACTGTCAACAGTGGAGAAATTGAAATTGTGAAAGATTTTGTATATCTTGGCTCAGTTGTCAATTCCAATGGAAACTGCAGCCAAGAAATATTAAGTAGACTGAGACTTGAAAATATAATCAAATGTGAGGATGTTCCACTGGAGACCAAGGCCAAGATCATTCATACAATTTTACTTCTGTTTACTAGGTATGGGTGCAAAAGTGGAAAGTGAAGAAAGCCGACTGAAAGAAAACTGATGTGGTCAAAACAAAGTGCTGGAGGAGAGCTTTGTAAATACCTGAGATTGATAAACAAGTGGACCCTAGATCAACGCAAGCCAGAGCTTTGCCTAGAGGCGAAAATGACCAAACTAAGGCTGTTGTACGTACCTTGGACACAACAAGCAAGGCTGAAGAAGACAATCATGCTAGGGAAAGCTGAAGCCAGAAGAGGACAGTGAAGACCAAATAGGCATGCATGGACTCCATAAAGAAAGCCACAGGCTTGAGTTTACCGCAGCTGAGCAGGGCTGTCAAGGACGGGGCATTTGATATCCATAGGGTCCCCATATGCTAGAGACAACTTGATGAGAGATTACACCAGGAAAATGTGTTATGTTTTCCTTAACACTGAATATTTCTTTCTCTTTAATTGTATACATCTTTGCTTCTTTGAGTGTGTAATCTGTGGTTAAGTTTTTATAAGGTTAATTTAAAAGAACCAGTTTCACATTGTATTATTATTCCACCAAGGTTAATGCACTGTGTTCAAAAAGTCACATTCAAGTATACCAAGTCACAAAGGGAGAAGAGGATTGTGTCTACTCTTCCACACTTGACTTCTGTGTGTTTACAGATCCTTTGTCTACACATTGTGTTATAACTTGCATTTTCCACATTAGAAGATGATGCTTAAAGAGTTGTATGACTAGGGCTGTCAAATGATCCCCTAATGCATTTGGACATTTATTTTCTGTTCTTCTCTCCCCATTTCTCAATTTTCTATTCTAGATGCTCTTACGGTTCCTCCTCATGACATTACCCAGAACTTGATAATTCTCATCTGCTCCCATATTTTCAGTGTACCATTCTAACTTACCTGTGCCTTCTGTAGAAGTTTGCAAAAGCATACAGATTTTCACATGATTCTTTTTTAGACCTGAAATTAAGACTGGGTCAGACAAAACGAACAACAGCAACAAAAAAACATGTCTTTAATTCAGATCCAATGCATGGCAACCGGACATCATTAGAAATCTAGCAGTTTTGCCTTGCTGTATTTTTCTGCTGCCTGACTGAGGAATGGTGTCCCCAGTGCTGTCAATTGGGGACTTTCTCTGTGTTCTCCCGCCTACTAAATATGTTTTAGCCCTGGAGCACAAAAGCAGCATGAGTGAAAATTGAAGCAGAGTGTGCTGAATTTTCTTCTCATTTACAATGGTAACAATTGGGTTAGTCTCAGCTAGATCCTCAAAGCCCCACGCACAGCATCAGCCCCATTCACCTCAATTGCATCTTGCACTGAGTGCCTTGAGGAAATGGACTGCCAGGATTACTGCCAGAAAGCAAAACTTGTCCAAGATTTTGTTACAGAATAGAAAATGTTGCCAAAGGCAAGGAAGCTAATAGCTTCCCAAATATTTCTGAAAATAGTATAATTATTTATCTTAATGCCCATGACTTATTTCAACTTTTCACACTCTCTCTAACATCAGCTCTTGCTATGTCAACTAAATGGGACCCCCTGAAGTCTTGGCAGCCCTAATCATTCAAAGGTCACAAGCAAGGCCCTACGAAACCTCCTGACATTTGATATAAAGCCTTTGATACTGCCTATTAAATTATATAGTCCATTAAGCTGCATATATTCGGGCCACATTTTTATGTTTCACTATGCAGCTCAGAAGAAACTTCATTTCAGATGTAAAAAAGAAGAGGAAGCCATGAAAATGAAGACATATGGGCAACAGTTCAGGCTTTCAAGATGCTCTCTAATGCTACCTTATCTGACCCTACTGATATTCCAGAGCGGCAAACCATGAAGTCTTTCATCAGCTGTCATTTTCTCATGCAGAAAGAACCTTCCACATACCGAGCCACAAATCAGGAATGGTCATGGCAAATACATTCTGACATCCCGCAACTTGGCCTTAAGAGAGAAGCCCTGGCATCCCTGTCACCACCACTTAGCACACAGAGACTCACCAGCCTTCCACGTTATCAGAAAAGCAGAAAGTAGAAAAATGAAATTTCTGATAAATTCAGAAAACAGATTCACCCTTTGGAATTTCCAGTGTTTTCAGCTGTTTTTTGCCATAAATAAACAATAAACCACGAGTATGGAGCTCTACTTGCATATTGGAGCTCCACATCAGAATTGATACCCATGTCTGTTACAGAGTGTATTGCTTTTAAGTACTCCTTGTTGCAGGGTTTTTTTTTTTAAATTAATAGCTGCAATATTGTGTGCGTGCATGTGTATGTGTGCTTTAATCCCCATTCTTGTTTACTTCCTATATAAAAGCTATTTCAGACCAAAATTGGAAGCAGAATATTTTACTGTAAAAGAAATGGGAAAATTGATTTATTTTACTATTGATGTCTTCCAATTCAGGTTTCAAAATACCTATTATATACAAGAGGCTTTCTACGGCTTTCAACCTTTATCACTGCATTTTTCATATCCATCCTATCAGTCACTGTTGCCTTTTTGTGTTACCTTTCATTTGTTTTGACATGTTCTGCAAACAAGAGGAGGTGGAGTAGCGTGAAAGTTTCTCGCAGTTGGTGACAAATGCTCTTCCTTAACTATGACAGGTTGTGTGAGACCCGGGCGTTACTTGACTCTTGTTCGTAACAGGCTTGTGGAAATATGGAATTAATGACCAGCTCTGTGTGAGAAAGAGGAGTGCTGAGGAAGAGAAGAGGTGTTACTGCACAGAAATATATAGAAAACTATTTAGACAGATGATAAAGTCAGTGCTTTACAAAAATTTATGATGAAAATGAGCAAAATCGCCAACAGGCAACTGATCAAATTAGGGTACCTACCTATGCCTGTTTAGCTATAAGGAGAAGTCTTGCAACTCCCAGCATTTTCCCGCAGCATAGCCTAGTCTAGAGAAAGATGGAAGTTGTAGGACCTTCTCCAGTCTAAACGTTCATAACATTGCACCCTTAGAATATTGTATACAAAGGGAATTACATAACTGGGCATTAGCAGAAGAGATGGCCTACAGAAGCAATCAAAAAGTTAATGTTGAGGCAAGTGAAGGCTATGGTTCAAGCAGTTAAAGCACAATCCTGACTTCTCTATGGGACTTGGATTGCACCTTATCACCTCCTGAAATGAATGTAGAAATTAAGGATGGAAATTTCTCCTGCTGAAATCATGGGAAATTAAATTTTAGCATTAGCTTGGGCTTGATCAAAGTCTCAAACATAGGAAAAGTTAGAGGAATACACATGGAAATGTTTGCCCTTTTCAACTGCATCCAACTTCACAGTCCATAAAATACCTCGGGAGCCATTGGAAGCAAAGCTGTCCCTTGTCCCAACAGCTTAGATGCTTCATTTGCATGTTCCTGCCCTGGACTCTGTTTCTTCACCAAGCTACATTGTGACAGAACCCAAAGAACCCATGATGGATAGAAAGACAGATGATAGGTAGATCTAAGAAATCATTCACAGGTAAGTTCACTGTCCTGATCCAGCAGCTATGAAGACATGGGCTGGATGCTGGGGAGGAATGCCTTTGTTTTTCATTGGGAAAAAAATTCTGATACAGGAAAATGCTTTAGAATGGGGCCGAAGAATCTGTCCTGAAACAGATTTACTGCTACTCCCTTGATCCCGTCACCATTGGCTGAGGCTGGTGGAAGTTAGAGTTCAACAACTTCTTGGAGGGCTAGAAGCTCCCAGCCTTGCTTCAGAATCAACCAGGTTACTACCAGGAGAATCTGTGATGCAAGTAAAAATAAAAAGCAAACCATTCCATCACTCTGAGCCTATGCCTCTATTTTTTAAAAGTTTCTAAACTAACAGTCAACCCTCTGCATGTCTTCTCAGAAGTCCCATCAAATTCGGAGTGACTTATTCCAAGATAAGTGTATATAGCAGAGGTAGGGTACCTTTGGGAGCCTATGAGAATATTTGGCCCTTTGAGAAACTCTCCTGGGCACCACCACAATGCAGTGGTCATGGCTAATCACAAAGGACAAGCCACCTGACCAAAAGGCAGCGGTGAGCCTGAGCATAACACTCGAAGTAACTCTTTTGACCCACAGTGCTCAGTGTCCTGGTGACCCTGTTCCACAGAGGCAACATTGTTCTATTGCTCCTTCCTCTCACAGTCATCTCATTCCCTGCACCTTTGTATCACTATGCATAAGTCCTCCTTGTTCTCGCTCTCTCGCTCTCTCTCTCACTCATACACACACACACACCTCTTCCTCCCTTAGCTGCAAGCACAGAAAACCCACACTCACTTCTCTTTGGAACTGCTTGGAAATTCCCATCCCAAACCCTTTCCCTCTCCCTCTCTCTTACGCATATGCGGCCTCATTCACACACAGTCCCTGCATCACCAGAGCATTCTGGTGCAGTCCATAGTCCCTGTAAGGAGACTCCAACAGCATTATGAAAGAACTGCTGGATCCAGACCGAGTCTGTTGTGCTTCCTGGAAACACCCAGGAAGCATTTAAGGGAAAAGCCACTGCTTCAGGACTGAGCAGAGAGAGATGGGGAGAGGGGGGGAGGAAGCACAGCCTGAGAGAGCTCTGCATAGGAGCCTTTATTTAAATAAATGTGATATTTTTCTTTAGAAAGCAGGCTGTCTTTGATTTTATAGGGTGCAGCCTCCCGAATTTGTACCTCACCGTTATTGCTGGCTTCCCCGACAGCCCCAGCCCAAACAGTGGTGAGAGGCCCTTGCTTTGCTTTGAAGCAATCCCAGCTGCCTGTAAGACAAGGCTGTGGTGGTGGGTGGCAGAGGAGGGGGTGTGCCTTTTATTTGCTCCTTAAAGGGTGGAAGGGTAGGGCACCAAATTGGCATGGAAGGCACATTGTTGACCGCAGTCACTATTTGATTAACCCTGTTATATATGATTGGAACCTTAATGATGTTTGTCAAAACCCTTGAAGATGAATTCTTGGAGAAGAAAATACATTAAGCACTGAATGCCAAAAAACAATGGCTAGAACAGAGAAAAAGATGGAAACTTCCTATTCCATTATGTCATTCATGAATTCTCCTGCGGGTTTATAACCAATTGCCAGCAACTCTTTCATAAAAGAAGGGTTTATTAAAGTACTAAAATGAAATTACTCTGAACTTTTTCCATGGATCTTAAAGAGATTTTGACTGCCTATGTTAAGTGAACTGCTCTCATAACCCGCTATGTGTTGTATTCAGCATAATAACTGTTACAGGTCACTCACTGGAGGTTCTGCTTGTCTAATACATTAGTGTGATGTTGCTTCAATTTCGTGAGTTTTGTTTCAAATTGTGATACATGTCCCTCCTTGTCTTTACTGCTTTTATTCTCCCCCATGTGGTAGCACAGTCCGATCTGTTAAGATTAGCATCATGCCCTTGTAATTCCATAGACTCTTTACACAGATAGCATTTTTCTTTAACACATTTGGGAGAAGGGCAAGTTCTAGTTTGTAGGGAGTATCACTTATTCTGAACTGGAAAAATTTATTCATTTGGTCAATGGTTCTTTCCTCTCTCCCGCTCCCCACTTGAGGCCATTGATGCTCCCCGGTGGAGGGGAATGCATGGAATTTTTCTCATCCCCATTTACTGCACAGGCTTAACAGCTCAGACTCTGATGCTAAAAATCAGCATCAATTATTCAATGTTACATTGGTTAGTACAAGTCACAGATTCATTTAGATATGTTACTAATATGGCTCTAAAATCATAATATTCCTTATAAGAGGGGGCTGATCAGACTGATCAAATATCCAAAGATGTATTTTATCAGAAAGTATAAAACGAAATAACTTAAACAAAAGAACAACTCCAGTTTGCTGAGTATCCCTCAAGAGAGTACCCTGCACACAAAGTGGGAGGGTGGAATCCACCAGAGCTACAAAGCCGCCCCCCCCCCGTGCCTGACAAAAAGTGGTTCAGCCCAATGCAAGCCCATTTCTTCTGTGCAGCTATTGGAGATGGATCCTCTTGCTGCCATTGGGGCTGGTAATCCGTATAATTAGGTCTCAGCAAATAACTCTCAGGCCCAGCTCTCTTCTCTCTGTGGAATGACTGCTGCTGCTGGCTGGGCTGACTGAAGTATTTTGCCCCTCCTACAAATGATGGCATGGACACATCATCAGTGGAGTCTGGGATTCTGCTGATCTGCTTTGTAGAAGGTGAAATGGAGTAGCTGTGGATTTGAACTTCCTCTGTGTGCACAGTTCACACATTGTCAGTTTAATACACTGTTTCAGAAAGAAGATAGGTCTTGCTCCTTTGAGTCAGGGAATCTGGCAAGGGCTTGTCCTTTCAGGATAGTGCTAGATCTTGGCCACAGGACTGGCTCACAGCAGCCTGCAACAATATTGTGATTGCGCTGGTGAGTGGGGAACTTGTAGCTGACCAGCTGACGCAGCCTAAAATTCCTATCAGCCCTAGTCAGCAATGATGGTATTTGTACATCAAAACACATGAAAGGCCGTAATGTGCCCACCCTGTTGTATGCCATTGCATAAGTTTGATGGAGAAGGAAGCAGAATCCCTTCTCCCTTGTCTGCACGATGCTGTGTGAACCTGTTTCTAACTCAAAATTTAGAAGGATTTCCTGGCCTATTCAGTTTTCTGTACCAGGAAGTGCTGGAGTCAGCTCTCAGATGGTGCTTTCAGTTTTCTGATTCACACTGCTGCAGCCGAATGCTGCATTGTCAGATCCTGCTAAGTTTTATGTTCTGTCACCCGTGGTGATTTTGTATCTCCTACCTGGTGCCTTCTCTTCCAATTCACTCAAGCGCAGAAGGTAGGACTCAAGGCAGATTGTGTTTTCGGGCTCGTGGGTAATGAGATCTGGCTTTGCCTGCACTGATCTGGTTTACTTTGTGTGGTTCTGCAGCTAGAACCAATATACCCTCAATTGCTGGTGAAACATGCTTGCACATTGTGCAAAAGACGCCCTGAGCTAGCATGCATCTTGAGACTTTGAGCAAGAAATTGCGGGTGTTTTGTACAAACAGGCCTACCACTGGATAGCAGTTTTCTTTTTTCATGCAAGATCTTGCACTAAATCAGAAAAGACAGATAAGGCCTTTTGTTTGCAGAAGGGCCTTTGCATATTTAATCCACAGAGCCTTGCATGTAATCTTTGGTGTACTCTTTGACCATCAACAAATCTCTGTACCAATTAACTGATGCCAGTTTTTGACCACCTAAAGGGATTCCAGGCCATTGAAAAGTCTTTCCTGTTTTAAGAGAAAACTAATGTACAGTACAGCTTGTACCATTACGGAACTCTTGGCTAAAATTTCACACCTACAATTATGCCACAATTCCCATTTCTGATTCTCCCAAGTGAAGTTGGAGACAAGCAGATGTGCCAAAATAAGTAAATATTTATAATCTCTTTTATACTTTGCTTCATGAATGCACAGCGTATTCTGGGATATCATCCAATAGCATGTTTTCCTCTTTTTTGAAACAGAAAGATTTTAAAAAGGGAAGTAGAATGTCTTGAACTGAGCACTAATTTAATGCTTTTTAAAAAGATGCTAAATCTATGGATTATTATACAAATCTTTTGAATTGGCTGTTTTTATGTGGAAAGAAGAAAAACTAGAGGGAAAACACCTAACATGGGGTCATAGAATTATGCAGCAATGGAGCATTCAAGAAAATTAAAAGCTTGATCTTAGCAGATGGGTTCCTAAGTGCAACACAATGATAAAGTCACTCAGGCCTTTGCGTATGAAGGACTCACATATTTCACTACAGACCTCTATCTTTCTGTTCAAATTGTGCAGAAGAGGAAAACAAATTAAACTAAGTTGTTGACCCTCCACAGAAACCTCAGTTATATAGAAAATGTGATAAGTAAACACATTAACTTTTAAGAGAGTTCAGAGTGGAGTAATGTAGGTATTGTTCACATTATTATTCACCTACATTTCTTTTGCTCCTCTATCATTAATGTCAAGCAGCATAGGGTGGTCAGGTGGCCTATTTTAGAGAGGACAGTTCTCATTGATGAGAGAAACCTGTTATTTGTAGGTATTCTCAGCCTGTTCGGCTGGCCAGTCTAATTTAAAGTAAACCAGCCAACCAGACAAACAAATCCAAAGAGCAGGGTGAAGGGGAAGGGGTTTTGGATTTGGCCATCAAGTGTAGCACCTGGGCAGTAGACCAAGGAAACACAGAGGTCACCTGATCACTGTCTTTTTCACTCTGATTGGATGTATTGTATTTCTATTTAAATTATAGTCATATCTACATTATTTATACATGTAAATCAGCACATGCAAATTCACTGTAAATGGGTGTCCTCCTTTAGGCATGTATTTCTTCTTTTTTGGTGCTGCATACAGTAAATGACTATCCTAGCAATAACTGCTGTATTATACCAGTTTGAATTCACAAACATTCACCTGCCTTCAGCCAGGCCAGGGCCTAAAGATGCAGGAAGCATGCTTTTCTCCATGTGTCAGGCTGTGTGCACTCCAATCCAGTGAGCTTTATGAATGTGGCGATCCAGTGTGTGCATCCTGTACCCTTCCCAATTATAATGGTGCCTGTTTATCACCGAATAGGAAGTATATCGAAACCTTTGCACGCACAGTTCTGGCCTCTCCGTTAAAATGGCTGTGGCAGCAACTGTGTACACAATCCCCGAAGCTTATGTAGGCCTCTGGCTTGAACAATCACCCTAAACATTTTCAGGACAGTGCAATACCAATAGCTGAAGCTCCATGATGTGGCAAATTTCATGCTGGGGTCAACAGGAAAGGATTTCAAAATAGCATAGCCCATATAAAGCCCTGCTGTGGCTCCCTCTAGAATACTGTGAGCAGAATATTGCATAAGTGTAGTCATCCCAAAAAAGAGACAATGTTCTGAATGGTACACCATTGGCCAGGGAGGACTATTGCTTTTATTCTCTGCTGTGAGATTTTCAGCAGCGTTTGGTTGCTCTGTTGGAAACAGGACTTACCACCAAAATAATGTGAAAACTGACCCTAATTTGACTTGAATGGGATCTTTGAACAGCTTATCTCAATGAGATGTCCTGCCCGGATGCTGAATTGTTGGCCAGACACTTTTTTGAGACGTGCACAATCTTCTCTAGTTGTAACCTTTCGTATTCTTGTAGGTTTGGTTTTGTCCTTCTCTGAACAGAAGTTCTCTCTAAAATCAGGTACTTATTGCCAGTGTGCTTCTCTCTAAAATAAACATGGATCTCTTTTGATGCCTTGGCTACATATGCTTGCAATTTCCACCCACTGCCTATGTCACAAATCAACTGCCCCCCCACTCCCCCTTTCCTCTTGTTCTCCATTGGTGTTTTCTTTTTCTCTTGCTTTAGCTACTGGTCTTAAGGAATGTCAGTGTTGCATGATTGTCTGTGGTTTGGCTTTCTCTATCTGGTTTCACATGCAGTTCCAGCCACTAAACTGACTGGCATTGCCTTCTGGAGTGTGTGTGTGTTTTAAACATAGCACTGTGAAGTGGAAAAAACTAGTTCTATCCAGCTTCCCTTGTTAGAGATGAGCTCTTTGTTTAAAGTTTTCCAGAATTTTAGCACGAAAGCTGGATTTATTCTGACTGCATATGCCATTAGCATTGGCTATTTTGAGGGACTGCTCAATGTTTTGAGGCAAAATTTACTACTTTTATAGTTATGAAAACAATAGAGCTGCACTGAAAGACATAAAAAGCATTGGTGCAATCAGGTCCATGCCCTGCAGTATCAGATCTTAATATGATGGTACACAATGCAGGGGAAAATGATACAAATGATGCATACTGCAGCCTCATTTCCCCAAATGGAGTTTGGCATCAGAGCTGTTTGGCTTATCAACAGTGCAAATAAATGGAGGCTAAATTGCCTCCCACAACTTGTAGATTGGTGTTCAGCAGCTCTGCATTGCCTCCTGTTTTGAGAAAGTCATGTCAGGCTCTCATTTATGTTTCCTTTTAATTTGCTTTTAGTAATTGTACTTAAATCATCCTTTTGCTCTTTTTCCCTTCCAATTTCCCTTCAGTTATATCTTGGCTAAGCCATCCCTTGAATCCCTTCATCCCTTGAAGATCCAGTCCAGCACACCCTCCAAGTTGAAGCATCCCAGGTAGCAAGGCTGGGAAAACAGCCTGACTGAAACTTTGAAGGGCTGCTACTCAACAGTGCCTTGACTCAGACAACATAACCCACATACAAAGGTTTAGTATGGGTTGAAGGTGGATTCTCATTGACCCATGAGTTGTTATTGAAATGTGAGTTATCATGTTGTCTGAAATGCAGGTGTGATAACAAGGGACAGTTGTTCAGCCACAAACATCCCACAGTTCGCAGGCTACAACAAACCATGGGTTGTTTGCATGTTTTGTCTGTGGTTAACAAATCATGGTTTGTTATTGTACAATAACCCACATGTCAACAATAACCCATACTTTCAATGACAACCACACTCAACCCATACTCCATCCTTAAGATTCTGTTCGCTAAGTCCACTCAGCGCCTTGTTCAAGGTATTCTTCAAGTGACATAAAATCAAGACTATATCTTGTATTTAAAAGCAGATTTTGGGATTATAGTGAACACCTTCTCAGATTGTGGGGCATGCTCCATTCATACAGAGTTGCCAGCAGTAAATATTAAAAAGCACCACTAAAGAGTAAAGACTCTTTATCCAAATTAGTAGTTCCATTCATTCATGCAAGGGAGTTTTTAGACTCATGTTTCTTAAACCTCAGCACCTTTAGGCATATGACACATTTGTGTGCTCCAGCTTCAATCCCAGGTATCTCCTAGTTGGGTTAGGAAAGAAACCTAGCTGGCTGAAGCCTGTTTGGCATGAAGCAAGCCAAGCTAGATGGACCAATGGCCTGACTCAGGTCCAAGTCAAGGTACCTTCCTATGACAAACTCTTTTTGAAACAGAGGGGACTTTAAAAAGCAGCTGGATGAGACTGCAGAAGCTGCGCAGCTGCAGTGTGCTGTGCAAACCAATTTAAAGATGCGAGCCCTTGAGCATGTCTGACCCAGCTCCTTGGAGTTGAGGCATAGGGATGATCTGTCCTGAAGCTCCTGCAGAACAACATGGTTTTTTTCCTCTGATCTTCCTCTGATGGTCCTCAGAGTCAAAGGAACCAACTTCTTTCAAAAGTGCCATACCTGGATTCTTTTATAGGCTCTCATTGCCAGTGCATTGATCTCCACTGTTGTATTTTCATGCATCTATTTATACATTAGCAAGCCACTTTCCTGGACCAAAGCAGGCATGTGTGATAAAGGCCATAGAGCACACAGGCATTTCACTGTAGCTCGAGAGCATCCAGCAACACACTCTCTGAGCATTAGGAGCTTTCTTTCTATCATCTGAAAGTATCTCTTTTTTGTATTTTTAGCGCTAAATCAACAAAGCTGTTCCTGTCACTTTTTTTTCAGTCAGACCGTCATCTAGTGGGAATGCAAAATTATACTCAGCTGCAAACTATTGACACTCCCCTTAACAAAAATGGTTTTAATAAATCTTTACATTAGCCTCTCTGAGATAAAAAAAAGAATCTTTACCATGAAATATACAAGTATGTAAGTGTTTTATGAAAAGTTTTATTAACTTTACAAAAGAAGAATTGGCAGTGAACCATGAACATCCTGTACTTCTAACACGTGGTTATAAATTACATGTTCTTTCCAATAACATCTGAAAGAGAGACTGTAATTTAAATTTCAAAACCACTTGGCATACCTACTATATAGTGCTGACATGAAGTAAAGGGAGGATCTGGAGAGACTCAGACAAAGAGTGAAAATATAAAGACATCCTTAGCTTAAAAAGCTGCTGATGAATACAATTCCTTTCCAGCTGGACAGGGATCAAGTACTTGCTTGTCAGATCATTCAATGCACTGTTCAATCAGGGATTCTTCCTTTCAACAAAAAGGAAACTTAAGTGCTGCTAATCATCCCTTGTACAACTTTATCTTGCAGATACCTTCTTTATGTCAGGATGGTGGGTTTTTGTTTTTTTGGGGGGGGGTTCTTTTCCCAATGACCATTTGCCAACAGAGGAGGGATCATCAAACTTGTTATTAAGGGGAAAAATGCAAGCATACCTTTAGTAACGTTGGAGTGGAGAGGTGGGGGTGAAGAGTGTTATCACATGCACATGTGCCTTGATACTGCTTATACATTAAAATGTATCAAAAATGTGCATGAAGAACCCCAATCCAGAGATTCCCCTGTGCAGGAATGGGCCATCTGATGAACAAATTAGTATCATCACCTGGATCCATCAAGGTGTGTGGGAAAGGGTTCTGAGTTCAGAATGCCCTCCCCCCGCTAGATTAGGAATGGCTTGCACTGTCCAGCAATCACAGTGCAGGCATGTAGGAGGTTGCATTCTATGGGATCAGCCCTTAGTCCACCTAGCTCCCTTTGTCTACACTTCCTGGAAGTAGCTTCCCTGGATTTTAGACAGGAGTCATTGCTAACCCTACCTGGAGATGCCAGGGCCAAGACTGGAACCTCTTGCATGCAAGGCACATGCTGGAGCACGATGCTTCCTTCCTCATGAGGGAATTGCTAGGACGATCCCCAGCAGGAGATGTTACAGGAATGGGTAGAGCGCTCTGCAGGGGCAATGCAAAACCGTCCGGAGGCATCCAGAATTTGAATTTCCCTTAATTAAATAGGAAAGTACCCAAGTTTCCTATTTATGTCATGGGTGTCATTTCGCTGACTGAAGACTCTTGATCCAATGGAGGAGGGTTCTGCCAGCAGAAGGAGAAAGGACATGACTTTGACAGATTGGCCCCTCCTTGCCACTCAGCTCTCTTATGCCTCCCCCAGACTATTAATAGTTGTGGGACCCTTTGGAACAGCATGGTGGAAGCATGTAAAGAAGACTGGCGGAACTTGCCCCTTGTTGGTTCCACTGATGGTTGTCTCTGTGGGATCAAAGAGGCTTCCATCAGCAGAGGGCCACAAAATGGAGGCACTGTCTGCACAGATCAGGCCCGTCCTTTTAGTATTGCATAAGGAAGTCTCTATTCATGAGGAACTTTGTATTGTATGACAGCCAATCTGGTGTGGTGGCTGAACTGTTGAACTGGGACATGGGAGATCTGGGTTCTAGTCCCCATTCAACAGAGAAACTCACTGGATGACTTTGGGCCAGGACTATGTAAGCCATCCTGAGTTCTTCATAAGAGGAACAAAGGAGGGCTATAAATGCACAGTAATACAAATAATAAAGTGAATTTGTGTTATTCCTGTATTTCCCTATTACAGTCCATAAAGATACAATTTCTAGAGCTAGTAGGCATTGGTTTTCAATATAGTCCTGATTGATAGTAATCTACCTATATGAGGATAGTGTGTCTGTTTTTGGAGTAGTAGTCCACCTAAGCCCCAAATAGCTCTGCAGTATCTCCAGAACAGTTATTTCCCAGAGGTTATTGTACTGAAAATGTTAGGGACCAATAGCCCTTTGCATCTTTCTTTTATGTCCCTTTATGTATAGTAACTAGCCAATGGATCTGGAGTCCTATAGACTGTAATAGCCCTTAGTCTGATACAGATTTCAGGCAAGCGGATGCAGCCATCGGAGTTAGAGGTAGAATGCCTGCCCCATTTGAGTGAAGGCACATCTGCTGGGGCACATCTGCCTATGTACAACCCCTGCCATGGTGCATTCCTGAAGGAGAAGTCTGTCCACTCCATTTCCCTGACGGGAGCGACCCCATGGCAAGGGGCAGATGTATAACTGTCTCCCATCCACTCCCCTGCCTTCAGACTATAGGAACTGTAATTTATGTGCTGATAAGGACAATCTACCCCCCCCATCCCTCCCCAGTGGCTGAAAGTGTGACTGTAAGTGTCATCCATATGGCCACAATGCAATTCATCCATATGTTTAAAAAGCCAGGTAACATACCTGTAAGTTCCCCTTGGTATGCATGCCACATTTCTGTTGTCTAGGTGCCATGATCTTAGAACTCTGTCAGTAAGAGATGGAGAGAACACAGCCACGCTTTCTCTTGTATAGTTATTGAATAGAACTGCTGACCCAAACTGATGTAGGACTGCACAAAAGGGGGACAGGCAAAACTAGCTTACATCTTTCACCTTTTAAGAATCTAGGACCAATTTCAACAAAGGAGCACTACTTACTGACTCTCCTATATAAACAATCATTGCTGCCAGCCATCTTTTTTTATTTTTACAAAATGACCAGGAATTATGCCATCTTGTCTGAAGGGGCTGCTATTTTTCCACCAAAAACTGCATGAAACAATGTTACATTCTGGGCACTGAGGACATAAAAATGGCATCTGGAGTCAGCATGGAGGATGTAGGACTGTCAGGAAGTGCACCACCCTAGACTCTGTGTAGAGAAAACAGTCAAAATGTTTTCTACTTTAGCCCTTGTTACACCACAGAGGATCACAGAGGGCTAACCTGAGAGAGACTCAAAGCTAATTCACATCTGTGTGCACATCCCAACATTTTACAATACTCTGACTCACAGCCGAATGGATGAAAAGCATTGTGTGATGGTGAAGTGATAGATCTGTCTGATTTATGATGATGGCTCACTCACATATCCAAGGTAGCACTTGATTCTGCAGGCCTGAAGTTCAGAACACGAATGTGTGAACCAGCACAAGGGCTCGACTTGGAATGCATCCCAATCAAATTGAGGCAATAAAACATGGTGGCAGAATGCGACTGATATAGCTCATGGGCCTTTTTCTGTTGGGGACGTGAGGACATTTCCAAGTGGAACTTGTTCAGTTTACTTCAATTCATTCTTCCTGTGTGAATAAATAAGAGGATAGAGCCTTAGAGAATCAATTAGTGAGCGTAAATATAATGAGGAGGTAAATATACAAAGGGACTCAGAAAGAAACTAGTTGAAAATAGGATATGTTTATGAGACAGGGCTGAGTTAATGCTGCTTCCTGACCTAAATTGGTCACAAATTGCTAGTCTTCAATGGAAATGTAATGGAATTGTGTAATTCATCTTCTGACACACTTTGGGAATCATTCAACTCTTTTGCTGCTTACAGCCTTTGTTAATGTGTATGAAAATAAAGCCCTGAGCTACTAGACCCAGAGGAAAGGAGCTCTCTTTCCATGCACTGGAGGAAAATGCAAAATGAATTCTTTGCAGGATGTGTAAAGTTTATCTGGTCCACGAGCTGCAGGAAAGAAGGGCTGGAAAATCATCTATCACTAAAGTGGGTTTTTCTTATGCCTCTTCCTACTGCAAAACCGCTAGTTTCCTCTGTCTTCATTGGATACATTCTCAGCTTGGTTACTGTTATTCTATTCATTCCCACTTGCTCCATCCTTAGCGTCACTTTGCCTCTTCCACTCTTAATTCTGTTGCCCATTTGCTGTCGCCGTTGCTTTTCTTTGCTCCATTTTATCCACAACTATTCTTTGTTATACTCCTTCAGTAGTTTCTTATTTTCTTACTGAAACCAGTTTAATTTTTTTTTGCTCTTTTGTTTTTTTAAGCCCCTTCACCTGCCTTTCTTTTTCTTTTATTTTCCCCCTTTCCTCTATTCTAATTCACTCTGCCAATACTTTGCTCATTTTAAACCTCAGGTTTATTTCTTCTTCACACTGGGTCTTTTTATTTTTGTACCCCCCCCCCCGAAACTTACTCTCTCTGTCTTGACAAGCACACAACTCCATCTTTACAGCTGCTTAAACAACATTAAAATACAAAATTCTATCAGCCTTTTACTCCTAAAATATCTCCTTCATCTTCTCTTTCCCCTTTCTGCAAAAATGCTTTGCTTTGCTTTTGCTTTTAACTCTGTGGGCAAGGTTTGTTCTTCTTTAACACATGAAGAATTGAACAAAATGGGCTCCACCTGATTAATTGTTCATTTGTTCTAAGATTAGCATGACCCATAATAAATAGATATGAATGGGGTTCATTTTGTTATTCGGTTTGTAGTCATTCATAGTTCATTGGTGTGTGTGTGGGGGGGGGGTGTCATCTTTTCTTGTGACACTTGTGTTAATTTCTGTTGCTGTGTTCTAGCAGTTGCCTTTCCATTCCTTGGGTAGACTGGACATTGCATTTGGGTCTGATATTTTGAAAAAAAAAGTGATGGCTTTGAAAATAAGCTGCCTTGTGGGGAGAGGGGGATGGCAGCTATTTTCATCTCAGAATGATCTAGAACAGTACCTCTCAAAACTGGATTCTGTGGCTCATAGAATTATGGGCTTTTTAGAATGCCCTTTCCTTTCCTTCACCAGGCTGATAGCATAACATTACTGTTGGCCTGTCCATTTAAGAGATAGGCCTAAATTATATAAAAATATATGCTGTCCATTTTTACCTAGGAATAATAAAATAAAAGTTTGCTTTGAGTTCACTATTGAGGTGTTATTCTTGAGTTCTCTGCTGTAGAATGGGAACATAGAGCCTGGAAAGTCACATTATTTTCCAAGCAGTTCTGAAAAGCTGTGTGAATACTACATTAAAATTTCAGAGAAACTCAGGTGCAGCACAACTTAATGTCTGGGGCAGCATGGGAAAATAAATGGCAGCTGGCCACCAAAATCAACTTTGTTGCTGGTGCTGCCATAAGCCATGACCCAAGTGAGTTCAAGGAAAAACAGAACTGAAAATGAATATGAGCAATGAAATGAGTGTGCATTTTATGACGGAACCACAAAATGAGCGCAGTTGTTAAGAGCAGAACTTGAACAGCCATCATTATTATTAGTAGTAGGAAGTTTAGCTTTGCAATATGAGAACAGCGGTCTTTGGATCTGATGTTTCCTCGAGTGGAATTCTGCTCAATGAATGTTGCCCATGGTGTGGGGAGGTGATTTCTGCCAATTCCACCTTGGAAATCTGCTCTGGGGGCTGAAGGATCCTCCAAACCCATGTGAGATGTGGCACGGGGCTGCAGAGGGAAGGGGGGAATGGCAAAATTGGCTACTGCCTCTTCCCCTTCAAAATCACAGAAGGATCAGAGTGCTGAATATTTTGAATCATGGCTACTCCGCATTCCACAGCCAAGGACCTATGGAGGGAGCACAACTGGAAGGAAGTTTGTTCCCAGAGATGCCTAAAGATGGCTTGTTGTTGATTTCAGTGTAGCCAGAAAGCCAGGAAATGAGTGTGTTCATATACTTTAAAGAAATGAACATGCTAGTTCAATATCTACTGAACCATGTCTGCATTGAAAACTAGTTGATTCTATTACTATGCTTAGCAGCTATGTGATTCAAAGAAAGAGTATAAAAGAGGGCTCTAAATGAGGCCAAACATGAAGTGTGAGGATTTTTCATAGGGCAATCTCATGCATATGTCAATTCAGCCGCATTTAAATACTCAGAGAAAAATAGCACATATTAGTTTGTTTGTTATAAATTGCATATTAGAAGATTAAAGCACACACAGAGCTATCCTCACCATAATTCATGTCAAAATGATATCGATAATTGCCAGTTTTTAACCAGCTCAGAAGAAGGTTTCACAGTTTTTGCTTTATAGAAAATTGCTTATTGTTGGCTTTGATGTTGACACTATTTAATGGAGATCTTTTTTTCCTCTCCTCATAAATTGTTTCAACTTGTTTGCTCTGTCTTTAAATTAACAAAAGCTTTGAGAAGTAAGCAGTCAATAAATGCTACTGGATGATTTAAAAAGAATATAAATTGTATCCCATTGCTAATTGTGTATGTGCGCGTGTGTGAGTCAGTGTTGGTTGATTCTCAATTTGTCATGTTATTGTCTGAGTATATACTGCAACCTGCTTTGAATCTAGAGGTGGGATGAGTTTGAGGACAAACCTATCAATCAAAGAAACAAACAAAAACTATCTACAAATGCATTATAATGTGTAGGACATGTGCATGCATATAAACAAGCATGTGTATTCTGATTGTCAAGCCAATGTTATTTAGCTATCCCAAGGGACAGAAATAAGCTACCAAATGTCATGATAAGGTAGCTTATTTACAAGACATGAAATTTTACAGAAACCAAAGGCACAGAGCCGCCCTGCCCATTTATGATGAGCGCTTCTGCTGCATCACCTACGGTTGGAGGCACTTCCACACTGAGCTGTTGAATTGCAAATGTGATCTGGATCTGCCAGCAGACTAGCATTGAAATGATCATCTATTCATCTCCACCGAATTATCAGATAGTTCAGTTGGTGTGGACAGGGATGTGAATGCTCATATAAAAGGGCCAGCCTTACCATGAGCCAGAGTGAGGCAGCTGATTCAGGCAGCTGGTTTGGGGTGTCATAAAAAAACAGCAACTTATTTCTTATTTGTGTTTGTTTGTTTGTTTGTTTCCAGAAAGAAGGAAAGGCACTTGTGGGTTTTTTTCTATCAGGAATAACTTGAATGGCCTTGGATACGATGCATAGAAACATAGAAACAGAGCGAGTCAGAAGGGGCCTCCTGGGCCATCTAATCTGACCCCCGACTCCAGCCGCCTCCGCTCACGACATGCCCACCATGTGCATGTCCAGCCTATCTTTGAACACCCGCACCAATGGGGCCTCAGCCACCTCCCGGGGAAGCCCATTCCACACCCTCGGGGTCCTGACTGTCAGGAAGTGCTTCCTGGCATCTAAATGGAACCTTGGCTCCCTGAGCTTTGCTCTGTTGGAGCGCGTCCTGCCTTCCTCTACAGGGGAGAACAGGTCTGGACCCACCTCCGTGTGACATCCCCTCACATACCTGTATGTCGCCAACAGATCCCCTCTGAGTCTCCTCTTCTCCAGGCTAAAGAGACCCAGTTCTCTCAGTCTCGCACCTTGATTTGGGATGAGAGGACCCAATTTCTGCCTGGGCAGTCCTTCAGGCAGCAGCATTTCCTCATCCAGCCCTATTCACCACCGGCTTGGCACATATCAAGCTGGATTTGGGAACATCACTTTTAGTCTAGTAACCCCAAAATTGTGCAACTAATTTTGTGGTTTAGACCTAGACCAATTTTTTGACATGGCGACTGTGATGGAGGGGTGAGGTGGATATCCAAGTCCTGGTGCCAGGTTTGTTTAGAAAGGGAAAGGGATGAAGGGCTAGAATTTAAAAGGGAGGGGGGGAAAGGAGAAAGCTAATAAATGGATCCAAAAGTAATATATTAATATTAAGACCCCAGTTCCCAAGAGTACATAGACTCTGCAGCATATCACCCAGCAAAGAAAATAACAACACTGTCTGTAGAAATAACAAGACTGTGTGAGAAAAGGCCCACTCCAAGCCTTTGTGATTTATTTTCCTCTTAACAACAGAGCAATTTTCTCCTTAACAACAGAGCAATTCCCTCCCTATCTTGGGATGGCCCACCATCTTGCCTGGCATCTCCTGCCTGGTCTCCAACTCAGCTGCAGGCCATTAAGCCCTGGAGAGGTTAAGGTCATAAACATAGCAAGTTGTCCTTGGGACTGAGCTCTTTTCCTCCTTTGAAAAGCCCCAGGAATAGACCACTCAAGCTCCAACCTTTGTTGCTTGGTTGGATGAAATATCAAAAAGACAGGCTGACAGAATACGTAACTATGAGGAGGTGTGGAGATGGAAGACCCTGCAAAACCCAGAATTAACCTTTTGGTCTTCCATCTCCAGACCTCCTCATAGTTACGTATCTATGTGGGCCGATCCACTTTAGCCTTTAGATGGAGAATCTAATGGCTGAGGGCTGTGCTACATGCAGAAAAACCCTTTCCTTAGAAATAGAGACGGCATGCTAAACTGCTCTGGCCCACTCTTCCATGTGGGATACCGTTTTTGTGCAAGGTTTTGTCCTTGATTGATGTGTATTCAATCTGTGAGCCTCTTTCTGCAGTTTGAAATCACCGGGACAGCTAGGAATTGTTCTTGAGGCCGCAGGCCAGAGCTGTCCGTACAAAAGACCTCCCTGAGAGTGGCAGGTGATGCAGGCAGCACCAGGCAGGCCCCATCATGCTGAGGCTACCATGGCTGCAGTGGCTGCCACACTTTTAAAAACATTTTGCAGCTGGGCATGTACACTGTTATAGATGTTTGCTTTATTATTTTTATTTTTAGAACATATTATTTCTTCTTGCCACAAAATGGTGCTTATTCCCCAGTAGATACATGTATCATGAGGGGAGCAGAAGAAAACAACAGTTTATTTTTCTACTCATGAACATGATGTGACATCCATACCTTTAAAGCACAAAACTGCACATGCTCCCTTGTATTTCTTTTTAATCAGAATTTCCCATTTCCCTTTCCTTTTTTGTTTTGCCTTCTGCTCTAATGTATCAGAAGCATAGAAGCAATTGCAAAGAATGGAACCAGTGTGGGAGGATTTTGTTTCATCTGTTATGTCCGTGCTTTGCAGCATGTCATGTATCTTACTTTCAGTCATCTATTCATTAACAAAACTGGATTGTTTTTAGGGATACATGACAATTTTGTTAGCACAAATATCCCCAGAAGCCAATTGGCAAGTCTGTGGAATCTGCATCCACTGTGAAGTCATAGAAATCTGAACTCATCTGAATCTCTAGTTAATTGTCAGGTTCATAATTCAAGGGATAATCTGGCCACCCCATAACATGTTTCCATTCAGGGTATAAAATAACCTAGTTGCTCCACTAGATTTACCTAGATCTTTACCACATCATTAAGAATGATGAAATTATGTCTTGTATGAAAACTTAAGCTTGAAACTGAGTTTCAGAAGCATTTTGTGATGACTGAAGCATTACGATGAAGCTCGAAGGAATGTGTCCTGTAGAAAACAAGCTGAGCTGAGAGGCAGTCTCAGCAGTATGGGAGGGCTCCTTGACCCAGAGCTGCCTCTGCAACTCCAGGTGGCTTCGGTGGCGAGGGGTGCTTTTCTTCAGCTTCAGCTGGTTCATCAACTGCGCCCTTACCTGGATGAGCAGAGCCTAGCAATGGTGACCATGCCCTGGTAACCTCCCGGCTGGACTATTGTAATGTGCTCTATGTGGGGCTGCCCTTGAAGACAGTCCAGATACTTCAGTTGGTCCAAAATAGAGCAGTCAGGATGTTAACAAGGACTGGCAGATATGCACACATAATGCCTGTTCGAGACGACTAGAGCGTAGGTGGAGGAAATCACGGGATGAATCTGACCGAACACACTTGAGAGCCCACTATCGGGCCTATGCGGTGAAGGCAGCGAAAAAGAAGTTTTTTCCGCTTCCATTGCCTCCTCACAATGCCGTCCGGCAGAGCTCTTTCGAGTGGTGCAAGGCCTGGTTCGCCCGGGTCCTAAGGAAGATCCGATGCCACCCTCAAAGGCCCGCTGTGACGACTTTGCCAGGCATTTCAGGGAGAAAATCGCTCAGATTCGTCACGAGCTGGACTCCACTAATGAATCAGAGGTCTCTGGGGAGACGCCATGCTACCGTCTGGTCCAAAATTATTGGAGGAATTTCAATTATTGCGGCCCGATGATGTGGACAAGGTGCTTGGACGAGTACGTCCCACCACTTGCCTATTGGATCCTTGCCCGTCTTGGTTAATAAACAATGCCAAGCACGGGATTGGGACCTGGATCTTGGAAGTGGTTAACGCTTCTCTGAGGGAGGGTCGAGTGCCTGCCCCTTTAAAGGAGGTGGTAATACGACCGGTCCTGAAGAAAGCATCACTGGATCCAGAGATGGCCACTAACTATAGACCTGTGGCCAACATCCCGTTTCTGGGCAAGGTGTTGGAGCGAGTGGTGGCGGGACAACTCCAAGCACTCTTGGATGAAACTGATTATCTGGATCCTTTTCAGTCCGGCTTCAGACCCGGGTACAGTACTGAATCTGCCTTGGTCGCCCTGTACGATGACCTGTGCAGGGAGAAGGACAGGGGGAGTGCATCCCTGTTGGTTCTTCTGGACCTCTCGGCGGCTTTCGATACCATCGACCATGGTATCCTTCTGGATAGGCTTGCGGGATTGGGGGTTGGAGGCACTGCTTTGCAGTGGTTCCGCTCCTATCTCAACGGTCGATTCCAGAAGGTAGTGCTGGGGGACCATGTCTCTACGTCATGGCAGTTATGCCATGGAGTACCACAGGTCTCCATTCTATCCCCTCTGCTATTTAACATCTATATGAAACCGCTGGGAGAGGTCATCAGGAGGTGTGGGCTGCGGAATCATCAATACGCTGATGATACCCAGCTCTACCTCTCATTTTCCACTAATCCAGGTGAGGCAGTGGCTGTGCTGAACTGGTGCTTGGCCGAGGTAAGGGAATGGATGAGGGCCAATAAACTGAAACTCAACCCAGACAAGACGGAGGTCCTGTTGGTTGGCGGATCGGGTTTCGGAGAGGGTGGATTTGACCTGGTCCTGAATGGTGCAACACTCCCTCCGCAGGTCCACAGCTTAGGAGTACTCCTTGACCCGGAGCTTTCTTTGGAAGCTCAGGTGACAGCGGTGGCGAGGAGCGCCTTCCTTCAGCTTCGGCTGATTAATCAGCTGCGCCCCTACCTGGAGTACGACTGCCTGGCGACGGTGACACACGCGCTGGTGACTTCCCGCCTAGACTTCTGTAACGCGCTTTACGTGGGGCTTCCGCTGAAGACGGTCCGAACACTTCAATTGGTGCAAAATAGAGCTGCCAGGTTGCTGACGGGGACGGGGCGTTATGCTCACATGACTCCAGTCCTCCGTCAACTTCACTGGCTTCCCATTGAAGCCCGGGCCCAATTCAAGGTGCTGATTATGACCTATAAAGCCCTAAACGGCTTGGGTCCTGGCTACCTGAACGAGCGCTTACGTCCGTATATGCCCGACCGCCCTTTGAGATCTGCGGGAGAGTCCCTTCTCCTGGAACCCTCCATGAAAGAAATTAGGAGAGTAAGTACTCGGAGGAGGGCTTTCTCTGCGGTGGCGCCCAACCTATGGAATTCACTCCCCAAAGAGGACCGCCTGGCACCATCGTTACTGGTTTTTCGGCGCCAGGTAAAGACCTTTTTATTTGAACATCATTTTAATTGTTAAAACATATGATCTGGCCAGGGCAACTTCTTCTTCCTTCTCTTTTCTCCTCCTATATTTTTATTTACTTATTTTATACTGATAATTTTAATTTTATATTTGTAACTCAGTGTATTTTTTGTATTTTTGTATTTAATGGTAATTTATTATGTTCTATTGTATTTCAATGTATTTTATTGTGTTGTAAGCCGCCCCGAGGTTTCGGCAAGGGGCGGCATAGAAATGTTATAACAACAACAACAACAACAACAACAACAACAACAACAATAATAATAATAATAATAATAATACCATCTACACTGGCTACCAATTGAAGTCCAGGCCCAATTTTAGGCATTGATGATAACCTATAAAGCCCTAAATGGTTTAGGACCTGGTTATCTGAAGGAGTGTCTCCTTCCCTGTGTGCCTTCCTGCCCCTTAAGATCTGGATCAGAGGTCCTTCTTCGGGAGCCCTCTTTGAAAGAGATTAGGAGAGTGGCTACCTGGAGGAGGGCCTTTGCTGTGGTGGCGCCCTGGCTGTGGAACATGCTCTCCAGAGAGGTGCACCTGGTGCCAACACTTAATTCTTTTTGGTGCCAGGCCAAAAGCTTTTTACTTTCCCATTATTTTAAGATTTAATTTCTTATTTTAGTTGGGTTTTTATTATATTGTGCTGTTTTTTTGTTGTTGGACCATTCTGAGACTTTTATGAATAGGATGGGGTATAAAGTTTTAAATAAATCAGTAAATCTGCAACTGCTCATAGGGTTGTGCAACTGGCAACACTCTTCTGCGTCATGTGCAGCAAAAACAAAGACTGCAACTTATATGCGCAGAAGATGAGACCACTTGCTCAGTGGCAGCATCGGCTTTGGCTCCTGGGGAGCACTGCACAAATGCTTGCTAGAAATGTGGACTCGTGTCTGTGAGGAAATGGAGTTGGAGTCTGGGGAGCCGGACCCAGGAAATCCATGGATTTCCCACTCCCAAAACGGATTCCCTAGATAACAGAAGAGAAGGTCCACAACTGGTAGGATTTCCCTCACAAAGCTTTCCCAGAACTCTTCAAGCTAACAAAAAGAAGGCAAACAAAAAGACATCACTGAAATAGAAGATACTTTTCACAGGATACCAACATTTTCCAAAATGTCTTCTACTATATTTCAGTTCAGTCCTAGCTAAATAGGCCCATTGACATTCATTCATTCATTTATAAAATTTGTATGCCGTCCATTACTTGCGTCTCTGGACAGCTCACAAAATTTGCTTCAGTTTCACCTAGTACATGTAGTATGGATGTATGAGAAATTCATTATAATTATTATTTTAAACTGTACATTTACCCATTCTGCACCTTCCATACAGAATATGGATCTGGACACAATCTGCATACAATTCTGAGATTGTATCTTCACACACACACACACACACACACACACACACACACACACACATTGTCAACATCATGTGTACTCTTGAAAAATGCACATTGAAAAGGTACATACTATTCAAAGTATGTGCACAAATATTTCAAAGATGTGTACCACATGCATATATTTGGAAAATATGCACAAAAAGCATGGCTTTTCATGTGGAAGTTAAAAAGTACACTCCACAATTTGTTACAGACTCATCAGAATGAACTTCGAGATGAGATTTGGAGAGCTTTGCTCAGCTTGAGTTTTGCTGATTATCAGGAGCTAGGTTTCCCCCATTGCATTGTCAAACCACAGACTTTTCTTTGGCAAAAGCCTTTTATTCTCCAGTGTACATCTAGTAAAGCAAAACCAGCAAAGAAAGAGTCCCTGAGCAGGCACAGGATGGTTACTTGAAGCTATACTAGACAGTGCTTCTGAGAACCCTCCTTTTGGGTAACCGTGTGCCTCAGCCTCCTGGGAGGGCCCTTCTGGATGTGGGTCTGCCTCTTAGCTGTCGGCTTCCCCTCTAGTTGCCGATCGTTTCTCCCCCAGTGTGGCATCCTGGGGTCAAGGATCATACCAGGCTCACCTGGCTCCTGGGACTCTTGCCCATGCCTCTCCCAGCAATTGTAGACAGACTGACTCTTCCTAAGGTCTGACTGAACACCTGGAGAGAGTGGCCTGGAGATAAGCCCTCCTGCCTCTCCCATTTGCCCCTCTGAAAAGTCCGTGTCTCCCTGGCTTTGAAATGCACACCAAGAGCAGCAGCCTCTTTCACTCGCAACACTGATCAGCACATGCCCAGCCACATGGTGTCAGCCTTTGAAGTAACATTAGCATAAGAGTGAAAATGTGGCTATGTGGCATGGCCTAACTGTTGCTCCAGCTCCAGGTAACGCCAGCTCCAACTCCAGCTCCAGATAAGCCATGGGTTTGAACCACCCAGCTGGCACGAGGCCCTTGTGAAGCAAGGTCAGCTCTAAGGAGCAGAACCTTAAAGGGATTCCGTGTCATGCCTTTCGCCTCCATATCTGTATAAACGCCATTAAAGCCGCGAGCTCTGCTCCTGGACAGAAGGTGTCACTGACATGTCCTTATATTGCGCTCCCCAGAGAGGTCCGCCTGGTGCCGTCGTTATTTGTTTTTTGGCGCCAGGCTAAGACCTTTTTATTTAAAACTTATTTTAATTGTTAATTTATTGGTATTTATAGGATTTTAAATCTTTTAAGCCGAGATGCACCGGGTTTTAATATTTTTATTGTATAATTTGTTATATTTGTATATTTTGTTCTTGTTGTGAGCCGCCCTGAGGCTTTGTTGCGATGGGGGCAGCATAAAAACGTTTAAATAAATGAATAAATATTGACAAAACAGCCATAGCTGGTCTGAACTGATCTTTGCCACCTCTCTAATTTTACTGACCATTCTCCTGTATGCTGTGATTCTGTTCTTCTGTAAGTTTCAGCTACTCAAACATACTTCCAAATAGCCTTCTAATTTTAGCTTTCTGAGTTTGGAATCAGCTGGTCACTTGTATGAACAAATTTTCCTACTCAAACCCTTTCTCTCTGAAGAAAGCTACTGTACAAGAATTGTCATCAGGGAAAATTGGAGGGAAGAAGAAGAAAAATCTTTGATCTTTTCAGTCAACCTCTGCTGCAAAAGTGAATGGGAGATCAAACACAAGGGGAAATATATGCTATGATGGGACACAAGTATTCAGTATTCCAGTGAACAGAAAATCTGCTGAAATGCCACAGCATTAGTGGGATTATAAGGAACAAAACTTTAATATGAAATTATTGGTTACAATGCACAATGTTATAATGAAGTTTTGTACAATGATTCAAATTTTGGCCCTTTAAATGATCTTTTGTACAGTGCAGGAAGAGATGTGGATTTATAAGATGTTATTTTACAAAGCAAGCCCATTTAGGTAGCAATCCTATGAGTATTTTTCATTGAACTTCACTAGGACTGACTTATGAGTAGACTTTTATTGCATTGTGCAATTACTGCCTTTTTGAAACCTTGTTTTAACTTTGGGCAAACATGTGTCTACCAATGTGAGAACACCCACTTTCATACAAAAGATCTTTAGTTCCATCTTTGGCATCTGTGACTGAAAGAGTCCCAGCTAGCAGACTGGGACTGTAGAGATTTGTACCCACTACCCTGTGCTAGCGCAGAGATCTTTGAGAAATTTGGCTTGTCTTGGCTTTTTACCAGGATTTCTGCAGCCCATACTTGCTGGACCAAACAGAGACTTGAGTGCAACATGCAGTCAAAGTTCATATATTTCCAAGCTTATAATGTGAGACCAAAAAACAAAGTGTTTAGGCATATATCTGAAAAATATAATCAAAACAATACCTGAAATCAGTAGAAGAATAATGTATAAAACTACATTTTGTGCAGAAAAATCTGCACAAAAATACATTTGCATAATAGCCCCAAAGCTCACCATCTGGCTTAGACTTCAGGCAAAACAAACGCCAAAGAACTTTAAGATGCATGCATTTTGCTGACTTGCACATTCCTAGCCTAGCCTTGCTATTTGTTGTTATGTGCCATCAAATCATCTATGTCTTATGGCAATCCTATGAATAGATGCCCTTCAAAATGCCCTGTCCTTGACAGCCGAGCTCAGCTCTTTTAAATTCAAGGCTGTGGTGTCCTTTATGGTGTCAGTCCATCTCATAATTGGTCTTCCTCTCCTTCTTTTGCCTTCAACTTTCCCTAGCATGGTTGTCTTTTCCAGTGAGTCTGGCCATCTTTGATGTGCCCAACAGATGACAGCTTCAGTTTTGTCAGCTTTGCTTCCTTGGAACGTTCTGGCTTGACTTAATCCAAGACCCTCTTGTTTGCCTTTCTGCCAACCCACAAAGCTCTCCTCCAACAATTTTTATTTTTGGAACAAATCAATTTTCTTCCTGTCAGATTTCTTCACTGTCCAGCTCTCACACCCATAACTAGTGATTGGGAATATAATAATGTAGATGATCTTGGCCTTGGTCTCAACTGATGACTGATCCAAGGTATGTAGAAGCTTTCACCATTTTAGTTTCTTCATTGTTGGCAGTAAAGTTGTGTAACTCTTCTGTGGTCATGATTCTCATGTTCTTAATGTTCACTTGCAGTCCTGCTTTTGCATTTTCTTCTTGCACTTCCATCAAGAGACTTTTCAATTCATTGCTGATTTCTGCCAGTAGCATGGTATTGCTTGTATACCTTAAATTAGTGATGTGTCTTCCACTAATTTTCACTCCTTCCTTTGATCTTAATCAGCTTTTCTTATGATGTGTTCTGTGTGCAGATTGAACAGGTAGGGACATAAAATGCACCCTTGTCTGATGCCTTTGCCCATAGGAAACCAGTCTGTTTCTCCATATTCTGTCCTAACATAAGATTCTTGTCCCTGATACAGGTTAAAAATCAGGACAAGTAGATACTGAGGCACACCAATTTCTTTCAGGATCATCTACAACTTCTCATGCTCCATGTAGTCAAAGGCTTTACTGTAGTCTGTGAAACATAGATTGATCTTCCAAAAGTCTTTGGCTTCAGGCACCACTATGAGAGGGAACAGGGAGAATGATAAATGAAGGCATGAACTAGTGTCTGAATGGCACAGCAAGACAGATTGCTACATGTATGTATGTATGTATGTATGTATGTATGTATGTATGTAAGTGTTGGCCCTTTCTGGTTATTTGAGAGAGCTTGTGGCCTGTAGGTAACCTGAACTGTATTTTCCTGTACTTCTGCTCCAGCTATAGCAACTGTAAACTCCCTTGCACTCTAATTCTTGTAAGACCAGTGTCAATTTTTCATTGTAGCAAAACAATGAAATCTACAGCCATTGAATCTATTAATTGAATAATGAATCTACAGCCATTGCCATTGAGAAACATCTATGATATAATGGTTAGAATGCATGACTGAATTTGGGAAATCCTGGGTTTGATCTTGGGTTATCTTGGGTCAATCAACATGTTTCATTCCAACTTATTTTGCAGGTGGGAAAACAGAATACAATTGTGGGATTGCAGTGGAGAGAAAGCCCTATAGCTACCCTAAGATCTTTTGTGCAAGTCAGAATAACAATATGGGTAAAAAGGGAACTGTGAACATTTATGCAATTGCAAAACTGAACTCACCATTGATGGCATTGGGCTACATCCCTTCCTAAAAGTCCAGTTGACAGGAAAGAGTTTTGAATTGTTTTGGATTCATTGATTATGTGATACTCAACAAAGTTATCATAAAACTGGGAGAAGCCAGCCATTCGCAGGTCTGAAAGTACTCTAACCTTAAACCATGGAAACTTGGTATGAGCATCTCTACTGCTAATATAAATTATATAGCGTTAGCATAAGGTACCTCTACTGCAACAACAGTACTGCTTCCTGGTTTCTCCAGAATGTAATTTATGTTAGGATAGAGTTGAATAGGATAGTGTTCCATGTATCCATAAGACTCAATGCTTGCACTTCAGCATCTTGGATTATGAATACAATGGACTTAGGAGGGTAGTCATGACTGAAAGTGGGAACCCTGTCCTATGCACAGGAGATACTAGCAATTACAAATACTCATGTAATGAGCTTGTAATGAATTAGTGACACAGCTAACTGACATAGTTGCACAAGGATAAACCATAATTTACAATAGGAGAAATACTGTTTGTGTAAAATTCAGAGAAATAGCTGTTAGCAGGAAATGGAATAATTGATGCTAATAAGATGCAAGCTGGCTTCTGAGCTATAAATTTCACTCTGACACATTGGCAAAATTCCTCCTCTTCTCTGTGGTGTAGTCTTTCTACAGATCTCTTAATTTTCTCTCTGTTTAAAATTGTTTATTTTTGTTTAAAGCCATTTGACTGTATGTGTGATGAAACAGCAGTGAAAACCCCTCTGACTTATCTTTCGCCCTGTCAATGCTTCACACATTTGTGTGGAGAGAAACTTTTGCCCCTTACCTTCGGCTGCTCTGATCTGAGATCTGTTAGAAATAGCAAGTGATCTGACCTCTCACCCAAAAGTCATTTGATGTATTATTTCTACTGCTCATTAGCTTCTGCGAAAAAAGAGAAAGGAAAGGAAAGCCATTTTCTGATCCATTCTACAGGAGCTACCCACTCTGGGTCAGAACAGAAATGGATGAAGTGGCCTCCAAACAATCTAGGAGATAATGTAGGCCATAGCTAACACTTTTGTGGACAGAGAGTTTAAGCTTAGGATAGTTTTAATCGCAATGTTTATCTGTATGCAAATCAATATATTACAAAGGCTCCAGACTATAAAAGATGGCTGCTAAAGCATGTCAGTGACACCTTCTGTCCAGGAATAGAACCAGTGCTAGATGATGCAGAAAATGGATTTTCCTTCTTGGGGAAAAAGGACCACACCCAATGATGAGGTAACACATGGAATCTTTGGTGGCACTGGATTGGGACAGTGTATGTGGAATAAATTTATGCCTGAAATCAATGGAAATCCTGTCTACATAATATATTAGGGATTGAGCTGTCAGCATGTTTTGACGTGCCAAAAAATATCACTGTGTATAGTAATGATAATTCAAGATTTAACAGCTGAGCTATTCTTGCACTTGAAACCCTCTTTTGAAATATCAGTTAGTTTCAATAGTGTTAGTACATCTTTTGTTGGGAAATGACAGTGCTATAAAAATAATTGAAATTAAAAAAAAAACTTGCTTTAAATGTGAAAATGTAAAATATGTTTTACATAAAGTTCTTTTATTTGTTTGGCTTCATCAGTGCATTTTTAATAATAAGTGAGGCAGCAAGATCTATTCTTTCCAGGTTTGCATTGCTCTTCTACTCAGTCTAGTATACAATACACTGAGTTGAATTTCTACATTTTGAAATGCACTTTATGGGGTTACACTGTAAACATGACCTACATAAGGGGCACATATAATTTTACAGTTGTTTTCATTGGGGCTACACTGAGTATTGTTTAATTTTGATGTTCATTTCCATTCTAGTACATCTGATATAGTCAAATTATCCAAAATAAACACCAATTAGTCACCAATAATCACCAAAATCATTGTTCTTTTTATGCTGTTCAGAGACCTTTGGGCCTTCTTGATACTTCTTCGTGGTACTGTTTCCTTCTCTGAAGGCTGGCCATGGACATTGACCTCATCGGCATCCATTGATATTTAGGGGTTGTTGTTTTTTTAACAAGAATCCATGATGTCACCAAACCCAACACTGTAACATCATTGGCAAAAATAACATAGATCACCACAACAAATAGCATTGAAGGCAATGCGGTCAAATGCAACAGAAAACCATGATGGCAATGAAGAGGAAATAGATTCATACTAAAAAGAAGGGCATTGAAATACCTCAGAAAAAATTATGATCAAAATAGCCAAAAGCGAGGATGGCAGATCTTCAAATCTGGATCATGTCAAGATTTGAGTTTTCCATCAATAAACTAATCCCATCTCAGTTCCACATGAAATCATTGCTGCTACTTTAGCATAGAAATCAAATACATTTTTGTACACAATTTTCAAATGTATGCATTTTTGTATGTATCCCCCATTAATTACAGCATGTTTGTGTGCATTTTCTGAATGTATGTAGTGTTTTTGCATGTTTCCAAATGTGCACATTCTGTCAAACCTTTTTTTTTTTTTTTTAGCAAACTGAATTACAATCCCAGGAATGAACATATTTGTGACTGCACTACTGTGACTTGTTCTGAGAAGTGCAGATTGGGTAAATTAGTAAAATGAAATAAATAAATGGAAGTCAATGGAGCACATTTTTCATCTGCTTAATGCATGCTGAAGAAGAGAATCCTTTACAACTTGCTAGCATTGTCTTTGACTCCATCCAGTTTCCCATGTCAACTCATGGATGGAGAGCCTTTTTGCTGGTGGATATAATTGGGGGTTTTTAACAGCATTCTGACCAGAGTAGTACATTTCTATTCTAATTTAAGTAAACTATACTTGTTCTTTTTTCCCTTTCCTTTTCAAAGAAAATAAATGTTTAGCTCACACTGATTCTTGGCATCAACACTCACTTAATGAAGTGTTAATTAATGAATAAGAATGAATGGTGTAATCATTTTTGGCAGTGTGTTGAGGAGCTTTCTAGGAAAGTTGTCTGGCATATGCATACAAATGTGTTGTTTTACTTTCACTATCAGGAGCAACACATTTGAGACCTCTATTTTATGTTGGCAATTCCAATTAGATAGCCATGTTACAGGTCAAAAAAAAGATGCTGTTTCCCTTGGATTTCAGGTGCAGTAATCTCATGTAATGCCCACTGTAAAATATTGTCATATTTATATAATGAGAAATCTTGGATAGTTCATCTCAACGTACTGGGAAAAGCTGTGACCAAGTGACTTCTCTGGGTGCCTCTCTGGTCAGCTGACTGTCCAGGTGCACCTGTGAAGGTGCCACAGTTCTTGGTTCTTCAGAACTGGACAGCAATTGCTGTTCTTCTCTATCTTGGCTGGATTTCCATGAAGGGATGGGGGTTCTTCTGGGGCATCAGCCGACTCCCAGAAGGGGGCTGAGGAAGCCTTCACACAGGTGGAACTCTGAAGTTCCCAGCAGAGCTTCTGCATGCACCCCAAGGAAGATTGTGCCTCAGAGTTTAAAAGTCATGGAAATTGCTGGTTGACACCTGCAGGAAAGAGGCTCTGATCCAGCAGCCCCTTCACAATGGAGGTAGATTGTTTTAACACATGGTGAGCTTACCAGGCATGGTGAGCTTGTGTGCACGCTTACGCAGAAAAGAGTCTCACTGTCTTCTTTGGACTCACCCATATGTAAGTGTGCTTAGGATTGTAGCCTTAGAGGGTCTTTCAAGCTCCTCTTGAGAGCAAGCAAAACAGCTATTTTTCATCAGATGAGCTACATTATTGTTTTCTACTTGTGCATTTTTTTTCTTTGTTAGGAAGTATTTGGTGGCTTTGGTCTCAACCCCTTCATCTGAGGTGGTACAGTCTGAGAGAACTGTACCTTCTGAGAGGACTCTATCCCTTTATTCCAACCACAGATCATTCTTACTTTTCTTGATCTGGGAATGCCTGTATGTGTGGACCATAGTAGGTGATTGTAATCTGAGGGGCAGGGCAGGTTGCGATACATTCATTCCCCCTGGCCTTTTGCTATTATATAATATCGCACTGTATTACAAAAAGTCACTTTGAAAAAGTACACATGTTTAAAAGTATCACTTGAAGTTTAATTGCAGTCTTCTTTTCCTCTTTACAGCAACTACCAGGATTTCTCACAGAAGAAGCCAAATATAAGGCAGACCCACTTAAATAATAATTAACGTATGTTAGGATATCACATGTGAGTTAATTTTAGATGAAATAATGGAGAGAGCCAGTGTGGATCACTGCTGAGCACTGAATGTGATTAAATAAACAGGAAGGATTCTATCCCACCCATGTCTTTGGTATAAATTCCCTATGCTGGCCAACTTGAAGTGTAGGAATATAATGCTGCCTGCCAAATGAACACAGACAAATGTTGGGTGGTCCCATTTTGCATGCAGTTTGGTCTGTGTTTTCATTGCAAGAGCTTGTTGCATGAGCTTCATTGCATGAGCTTGTTTCTTTTCCAAAGAAAAGCCTGAAAAAGACATTCTCATCCAGTCCCAAGGTGCTCTGTTTTGTCAGAGAATACAATTCAGCCACAAAATCTACAATCCAATAATAGAAACTTTTTATACAGATTAAAACATGCACACATGGGAATAATCTAAAACACGACAGACATTTTCCAGTGAAAGGATCTTAACACTTCTTCTGTGCTGCAGATCATTACGTCACATCTGCAGATGTAGTAGTTATTGCTGCCAGATTTTCATATAATGTGTTGACTGTATGAATTAAATAGATCCACAGAAAGATGGATTGTAAACCTCTTCAGTACATAAACTTGCAGGCATTCTGTTGTTTTCAGTAGAATCATGAAATTGTAGACTCATAGAATAGTAGAGCTGGAAGGGCCAAAGGGCCATCAGGTCCAACCCCCTGCTAGTGCAGGATGCCAAGTTCAATCACTCTTCTCAGATGACTGTCCGGTTGCATCTTAGTGGCATATTGGCAGCAAGGGCAGATCTTTCAGAATGGCATTGCATGCTGTTGAAATGATGATCTCATCAACAGCCTGCACTAACTGCAGCTGCCGACCCAATAAAAGCTCCTCACAGTGTGTGGCAGTAGTCCAGTCTTCAGGCTACCAAAGCCTGGATTACCACGATGAATCTGTCCCAGCCAAGGAACTTTAGCTGTTTTGCCAGCTGAAGCTGATAAATGCTGCTCCTAGCTACAGACATTACCAGAGCTTCAAGCAAATCCCAGAGTATCCCCGGACTATCCACCTAATGACCACCCCAACAACTCCATATGCTTGTTAAATAGCACTGGTGACAAAATAAAACCCTATGGTAACACATAGCACAATACCAAGGGGGAAATCACTTCCCCAGTGTTCGCCTCTGAAATCAACCTTGTAGGGAGCAATGGAAGCACTGCAAGGCAGTGTCCCTGATAGCCAACCCAAACCAGACCAGGATACCATGGTCGGGTATAACAACAAGCATAAATCATCAAGCAGGTGAAGCAAGGATACACTCATCCTCCCCTCCGTTAAGGTCCTCTATCAAGGAGACCGCAACTAATCTGGTTCCAAAACCATGTCTGAACCATACCGAAAGGGCTGTAGACAATGAGTAGATTCACACAACACAGCAAACAACCCTGCATTGTTTCCATGGCATAGGGATTTTTGCCCAAAGACAGGTCAGATGACTGTGCGGTTTTGACTGCAAAGCAGTTTCTGTGCTCCCTGCTCTGTCCTTCTGTCCTCACCATGAATCCCAGCAGCCTGCACACGCAAAATCCTCGTCATTCCCCTATTCTTGCCCAGGGACTACTGCAGCCTTCTCCTGACTGGTCTACTATGCTCCTGCAGCAGGTTCTTCTTTCCCCCTGCTAAGTGTGTCTGCGTGTCCGCAGCACTCCCCAGCCACTCCAGAATGTTTTGCCATGATTCCCCCTTCTTCCTCTGCGTATTTTTCAGAAGTAAACAGGGAGACAGACACAGCCAATAAAGTGAACAATGATGCTCTTATATTAGGGTGCTGAGGGCACCCTAATATTGAAGGCTAGAAGTGGCTGCTTCCATGGCCGCTCTACGGCAGGGTTGCAACAATCTTACCTGGAATCTGGCTCTCTTCATTTCACATTCTTCCTCTCATGCTTGGCCCTGTCTTAGAAAGCAAGACAAAAGGAAGTCCACAAATGATTACTCAACCAGCAATCTGCTTCGACACAACATGCAGCACAAACAAGGCAATCAGTCATGTGTACAGAAGAGGGACAATGCTTGTGCTGGATTCCTGGTGAGCGCCACTCAGCACAACCACCAGGAAGGTGGACTCAAGGCACCAAGAAAGCAGGCTGGAGTCCAGGGATCCAAGCCAAGGGAATCCTGAAAGCAGATTCCTCACACATCCCTGTTCGGGCTGTTTCCATATCAAAAATGGTGAAATGGTGTCCCCAGCTCTGGGTGGCTAAAACTAAAGTGAAGTGTAGAAACCTTAGAACAAACCATTGATTCTTTCCATGGTTCCAGGAAATTAATCCTACCATGCAGGTAATCTCAAACTGCATCCCAATGACATACGAGACCCATAATGGGAAGATTTCACCATGGCTTCTCATGTCGTGTGAACTTGCCTAATGTCTTCTGTTGCCTCCGGTACCTTTCTTGAAAATGCTGTATTGACGAGTGGTTGATAAGTGTCACAAGTCAAGATCCAAGGTTGCTGTATTTGTTGTTCAGGACAAATCACACTACCTTCAGGACAAGTCACACCACCACATTTTCAAGGGCAGCAGTTATACAAATATGTATTACCTACACCCAGTCATATGCCATCAGCTAGTTCTGATGAGTCAAGAAGGGTAGAGAAGGCACATAGCTGGTGATACAGCTATAAGCATCTTGGCATAACCAGAGTGCACAGGCTGAAATTGATCCCACAAGACCAGACTAGAAGTGACACACAGACCACGCTAGAAGTGCAAAACAGAAGGGAAAATCTTTCAGGTGCCCCCTCCCCCAGCAAAAAAACCTTCAATAAGCACAATGCATTTTGGAAAGCTCTTTCTCTCCTCAGAGGATGCTTGTTTTTACATACATATTGAGGAATTTTGCTAATGGCTCCTCTGTTTCCAACTACTCCAGAGGAAGTATTAGCAAGATTTTTCAAGATATATGTGCAAAAAATAGTAATCTCTGAGGAAGGAAATATCTGAAATGCATCAGGCCTATTAAACCTTTTGCTCATACTTGGGAATATTTTCTTTTCTTCTTTTTAATTTCACTGTAATTTTCCACCTCACTGTTCTCAGAAGTGGTGCTGGACACATTACTAGGAGCTGTAACCATGGCATGCAGATCACTTCAGAGTCAATCAGTTTTGCCCTCAGAGTTCTTGGTGGAAACACCACAGTGGGAACGTCAAAATACCAGTTGGGGAGTTGTCCTTTCTGGGATCAGCAACAACCAGATCATTCAAAAGAGTATTGTTGGGTGGCTACCCAAAGATTCAGTAAGTTATTCCCCACTAAGAAATAGTGTTCAGTAATTTGTACTATATAGATATATCAGAAATGACAGGTTAAGACTGGGTGACAAAGTGGGCTCTCTGAAGCATTAGAAGAGTGAGTGTAGGATAGCCCAAAATAACTTCCCATGATTTAATCTCCTGAGGGTATCTGGAGTATGTAAAGCTATGCAAGATTTTTTTAAAAGAAAAATTATTTGTTTTTGTTACAAAAGTCTTATTTTCTTTCATTAGTCATCCATTAAAACCACCTTCATGTCAGTATTCACTTATTACAGGCATACTTGTTTCATGAGTTTCATTTGTTTTCCTTGTCTTTTCCCCATCGTTTGCTCTTTCTTTAACTCTGTCTTTGTATAAGAATAAGCTGTCAGCCAGCAAACAGTAAATTACCACTAAAAGTTATCTAAAATTACTTCTGCTACTATCATGTTACACATCAAATTCTCCATGCTTAAAATAATATTATAAAATATTGCATGTTATTTTATAATGGAATTTATAATAGTGTTATAACACTATAATATAACACTATTATGATGTTATAAAATACCATTTAATATAAAATTATTTATTACAGCAAGTTAACATGATATACCACTGGGCTTCATTTTGCAGAATCCTAGAATAGTTGGAAGCTCATCATTTTTCCTTAGTCAAAAGAATTGTGTTTGTCCAGGCACTGAGGACATCACATCTAGCTTATCGTAAGGAGTTGTATGTGGAGCTACCTGGAAGCTGTAGCTGGTGCAGAATAGGCCAGACAAAATGTTGAACAGAGTACCTTGCTGTACCTTACACCAGTGTTTAAGCAACTTCATGGGCTATCTATGAACAACTGAACCAAGTGCAAGGTCTTACCACTGGCATATGCAGCTCTGGACAACTTGGCCTGAGCTACCTGGTAGTTTGTATCCCATCCAATGAATAAAATCACTGGAGAAGGCCAGGTTGGTTGTACAATAACCTTCTCTGTGGTGTTGCCCAGTTTATGAGATAATTTGGGAGGTGGCCTTCCCTGTCCAGCTTCTTTGTCAGTTGTTTTCAGGGCTGGGCTTTCAATGTTTTAACTGCTATTTATATTTATTTTGCCATTGTACTTTAAAGTCTGATTTTATAAACTGCTTTGAGATACTTCTTTAGAGAGATAAATAATATATAGGTTCATTAAATAAATAAGAAAAAGAACAGTTGAAAGTTAACTTATCTTCCTGTACAATGTTGTAATACCCTTGGATCCAGCAAGAGTGAAGTACAGTAGTGGCTTAGAAACGTGTACATTTACAATTAAGGAACAGGATACATCTGAGTGTTGAAAGGGTAAGAGAAAGGGAGAAGCATACATTCAACACTTAAAACTAAGAAGATCATATTGCCAAGGGTAAGGTACTGTGTTCTTAATACTTTGACTTCACCACCACCATTTTCAGCACTTCCAACTTATATTACTGGGTCCTTCCTTTCTCTCACTCTTACTTCTTCTGTGGCCCTTTGCAATTTTACATGAACTAGTTAATAGACATCCTCATCTTGTCAACATTCATCTTTAGGGTTGTACATTCATATTTAAGGATGTGTGAGTAATCTGATATGGGTTTGAAAATCCAACAGATTTTTACATTTTGCCCCCTCCCTTGGATTTTGGACCAGGCATCCTACACTGATGCAACTCAAGCCAGCCCACAGAATTCCACCTCTAATACAGATTACATGTCACACTTTTCTTTTAACTGCTAATGAAATTTGCACAAATATGCACCTGAAAATCGAGTAGTTCTAGTATGATTCATACAGCATGAGGGTGGCGATGAAGCTCTGAGGATTCTGTCCTTCTAGGATTTGTGGGTATCCTCTCATTCTCAGCCCTGTCTTAGAAAGTAAGCCAAGACGAAGTCCATGAACACTCACAGAACAAAGGTTGTGCAACTGGCAACCACCTGCCACATCACATGCCATGGCACACACCACATCACACACAGCCCAAAGGCCCCTGCAGCTGATGTGGGAAGTGATGCCACTTGCTCGGTGCCACGCGGGGCCCAAATCCTGGCAAGCACTGAGGGAACTCTGGACACACTTGCTGGGTGCTCAGCGCTGTGACAAAGCTGACTGGAGTCTGGGGAGGTGAGCCCAGGGAATCTGACCCATTCAGACCCCTGAAATGCAATCCTCACACACCCCCTAGACACTGGCCAAGTTGTGCTAATCAGCTGTTTTTATACAAATGGCAGTAAAGGCACATGATTTGGGGGTGCTTGTTTGCACAAATTTCATTAGCAGTTAAAAGGATGTGCAGATTATAGCCTATCATAGAGATGGAGATCCATAAAAAAAAATCAGCCCAGTTTGATCAACAGATTGGAAGTGGACAGGAAATCCCACTGAGTGAAAATAAGCTGGATTTCCCTGTTTCAGTCTATCCCAACATAATAGGGAGTTGCAGGTGTAGGTTATCTATTCCTTTCAAAGGATAAATATGAAAATTATGGCCCCAGTTGTGCATTTTGAGGTACCAAGATATATAAAAAGCCAGGGAAAAAGTGATGACCCTTTCATAGTGCCATTTTTGTATTATGAAAGGGCAACCATTGGCAAGAGTGCAAAAGTAAGTGGTACAGACATTTTTGCCACTCTTCACAAGCAACGTGTCAGCTGGTCCTGGCAACCCACAGTAAAACTGATTGGTCAGGTTTGGATGATGCAACAACCTATCATGGACAAAACCAGTCCTAAAACCACCATGAACATGCGGGTTGGTATCTTCATGAAAAACCACCCTGCAGAAGCCATGCTGGGCTTGAATGAGCTGCTCCCCCACAGTGAGTCATGCCGTCCTACAAACCAAGGCACTGACTGATTCCCCTGTTTTGCTCTCTGGGCAAGTGGTGCTTGGGGTACTTACTGTATACACAGCTTCCAGACTGCAATAGGTTAAATTAGGGTTTCTGGGCTGCTGAAGAAATCGTGGATTATTTATTATTTAATAAAAGGAAACATTTTAACATTATGATTGGTTTTCTATCCTATTCTTGGATTAGATACTTCAACGTGAAAGGAAACTTGGAATAAAAGTGCATCTAACTAGGCTTTTCACTTCTGGGAAGTCTAATACGGACCCTGGCTGCTATTGGAAGCTTTGATTACAGCTGCTAAGAAGAATAGCACATCTGGTCATTAAAGAGAATGTTCCCAATATTATTTATATCTTCCAGGAACACTGAAAGGTGGTAAGCCCTACTGAAGGGGGTCCTTGGTTAAAGACCAATAGAAGGTCACATACACACTCACACACAAACACGGGAAAAGAGCCAGAAAGTACACAATGCAAAACCCTTGAGTTATCCCATGGTGGGCACTGCTGATAAGGAGAGAGACCCTTGATTCACTATCCCTTTTAAGGAGTAAATAATCAGCCATGTTGCTTTGAGGAGAAACACCCATTATTTCATGTAGTGTTTGTTTCGTTTTAAAGTGAGATATGCTGACCAGATTGTGCGCACTTCTGTTGCAGGAATATTTGTAACCCTTGTGTTGTTAGATGGATTTGTCTAATGTGTAGTTCAACATGTGATGAAAACCTGTACAGAGAAGTAATACGGCTGGTCTGAATAGTTTCAAAACAGGCAGTTGGAACCCCCCCCCCCCCCCGCCGCCCCAGAGTTAGGCTTTGTGGATGTTGGCGCCATTGATTGCTCGTGGTTGTCTCTGATATGAATCTAATTTTGTGGGGAAGTAAGCATCCTGCCATAGCAGCAAAAGCCCGTAAGAAACAATCATTTTGTTCAAGCATAACAGCCTTAAATCTGCTTAAATCAGGACACTGATGACAAGCCTAATTTCAGGTTGCAGATTATCGGGAAATCATTCTTTTTTGGGAAAACAGTACTGATTCCATTTTGAGTCAAGGCTAATAGGCCAAGTATCTTCATCCCCAGCTTCAGTGAAGGTGGGAGAAAAGCATGAGACTAGGGTTGAAAGTGACCATTAAGACTAGATCAATCAATTCAGCTCCTCGTGGATTTCCTAAAATGCAATTCCCCAAAGACGGAGGGGGGAAAAAAGAGAGGAAAAGTGTGATAGTTGGTAAGATGCTCCAGTCTGTGTACTCCAACCTTGACACAATTCATAAGGCAGTCATTAGCACAGAAGCTCATCTTTTTATTAATAGAATATATATAGTAAGAAGGAGTTTTGTTTCCTGCAAGTACAGACAACACTTCCAAACGCACTCTTTTGCTGTAAGGGATGAAAGTTCAGCTATTTCTCTCTTAGCACGTGCCACCATTTCCAGTGCTTGCGTTGTCTGGTTCCTTAAAGTTGTATTGTCACAGCCTTTCTCTGCACCGTGTAAGAACTGGCAAGTTTGTGCATCCAGTTTGTACATTCCTGTCTTCCCAGAGGCATCAAACTGCACTGTTGCGATCCTAGGTGCCTCACCCTCTCCTGGGGAAGCCACCATGCAGCGCTGAAACCACTCAGTCTCTCCTCCTATGCCACCATGATGTTATCTTCTCCAACCATGTCTGACTGGAGATCTCTTTAGGTGGGACTCTCCTTCTAAGCCAGAGATGTTCTATTTATCAATGACTTATAAGTGGATATGTGGGTCCTATTGGGATGCATGTGAGTTGGTACACAATTCCAGTGAACACACATCATCACATAAAATACAAATGTGCTGTGCATCTTAAAGCAAAGTGAGCAGTTCAATTTCTACATCTTCTATTTAATCTTTTTTGTAGGGGGTGTTCACAGAAATTTCATTTCTGTTGTGAGCTACACGTATCAGCTGAAAACCACAACCAAACATGGCAAATACTTTTCCAAGCAAGATTCACATATTTTAGTAGCACAGACTTGTATTTCTGTGTTCAAAAAGAATGAGTATAGATACCAGACAAATGTGCAGCTATCAATAATCTTTAAACATTTTTCAGTAATATTCTTATCTTCTGTGTATTTTATTTTTGCTGGGAGAATCAAAGTTAGCATCAGTTTACTACTTCCGTGTTATATTACAACAGGGTCTGGAGAATAACATAAGACTAACATGTATGCCTAAATAGAATAAGGATGAATTAACAAAGAAAAAAAAAAAAGAATGAAGAGGAAGGTAATGATTAAATGGCTTTGCTTTTGTGCAGCAAGAATCCAACAAAGAGGAAGGAAGGCAAGAAGGTGGAAGGAAAGATCCAGTCTTTCAGTCATTCTTTAATGCAATGGCCTGGTTTTTATTAACATCAAATCTATACATATTTACTGCCAATTATTTAATGGAACAAAATGTAAAAATTCCCCAAAATGAATATATTGGGTGTGGGGCAAAGTCACTGAAGTCTACAGAGCATAGATTTGACAGATTACTCAGTTGTGCATTGTGTAGTATTATGGTTTCTGTTTCTTACTTTTTTCTATCCCATTGAAACTCAGCCTAAAATTCAAACTCATTCAAATATCACAACCAAGAATCTTAGCTTCATCCTAGGTAGTAGTCATATGAAATGATAATTCTTGAAAATCAATTAACTAAAGTGTTTTCTGGAGATAATCCTTGCAATGCTGGCATACGTTTCTGAAGGAAAAAATTCTCTTTCTTGTTGCACTATAAATTATGAAATGGCTTTAAAAGTCTGAATATAAGTGTAGCTTTCTAACTAACTGTCAGTGATGTCATGCCCATGTCAATAACGCCCTGTAAGTGCAGGGGGTTGACTTCCTTTCCCCCCATATTTTGATTTATAAATTCCATTTCATAATAGCAAAAAAAGACACTTAAAGGAAAGCCTTCAGCTTCTTGCCTTAGAACACCACCCAAGGCATACAATAATGATCCAGAAATGCACAGCCTGTCATGTCTTATTGCTTGAATATAGGTCTGAAAAAAACTGCCTTACGAGACAGGATGAAATAAGTGTGACACAGAGAGCACTAGAAGCAGGCAGAAGTAACCATATCATCTGCTCCCAGAACAGCAGAATCCAGGCACAGGTCCAGTGGAAGCTTTGAGACAGAAAACTCTTTTATTTTTAATTTTTTTACTCAAACACACACAGACACAAAACTCGTCCTGCATACTGTGCAGTCTAGTACCCTCAGTAATCAGCAATACAATTGTTATTCCACGTTTGGTATTCTGAATGGACCATTTGTTCTGCCAATTTTCTATGTGTTTGTTTTTTAGTTGTTGAATATGATGATTCTGAGCTTTTCCTTTCTCGTTTAGCATGATTTTTCTTCTCCCCCATGGCAAACATGACATGCAAACAGGTCAAATGGTAAACGGCTTCATGGAGCTCTATGAAGTCTGCAAGGCTGTGCATTTCCCACCACCAAAATCTGTTCTAGTCTGCTTTCGGATATCATGTTATGTACCCTTTATCAAGAGGCATATATAAAGGGACATGCAACTCATGTTCCAACTTCCTTTTTAAGGTTTTTGTATTTTTCCTAATCTATACGTGTGACATGTGTGCGATTGGATCTATATGAATTTCATATCGACCAGCAAAAGTGTGGCAATGAAATGGATAAGGCTCCTTGTATTTGCTTCACAGGAAAAGGGGCACACCGTGCCAAAAGGCACAGTATATGTTTATCACATTTTAAAAAATAAATGCTATGTAATTTACTACCGCTGGAAAGGATTGGAGCTGGTTGTACAGTGTTTTGTTTGGTTTTTGAAGTGCCGTTCATACACTCTTAGTAATGGTGAGAAAAATGGATAGAGCACACAATTTGAAATCAGTGCTCCAAGATAGGTGAGTGGTTAATGACCTATGTTCGTAAGTGATAAAGTGTTTGTGGATACCCAGATTTTGCTGGAATTCATTATGATTCAGTTCTTTTTTGTACCTCTCCAATTCTTTTCTCCTTTGCCAGTATGCCAAAACCTGCCCTCATATATATTCAGTTCTATTTTAGGTGCTTTACTGCCTACAGTGTTGATTCTCTTACCTTCAGGAAATTATGTAGCATTAGCATCCCTTTTTTCCAATTTATATTAATTAAAGTTGCATAAGTGTTATAACATTACAAAATAATGGCAAGCAAAAGTGAAGAGTACTGGGCACAAATATATAGAACACGTATAACACCCACTTTCGTAGACTTTGGATGAGGTTTTTTTTTTTAAGTATTACTTTGAGTGCTTTCTTCCGAAGCCCTTAAAAATGTAGCGGTAGACTGTGTTCAAGAGCCAAGGGTGCATCTTGGGAACATCATTAATCCATTTGTTCATTTGCCAGCTATATTTTCAGCAGGCTGGTAATTAGGCCAAAGTACAAGTTCTAAACAATAAAGGAAGAGTAAAACAGCTCTGCCTGACTGCTTTAAAGAATATGACACTACTTTTTTTTAAGTAAAGCTGGTGACATTCCAACATTATTTTGATAAGACTATTAACCAAGACCAAAGACCATGGGAACAAAAAGAACATGGCAGTGAGAATCAAGGATTTTGTTTTCATTCCTGTTTTAAGATGAGCTGTATTGCAGAATGATATAGACCAGAACGCATTGTTAATGTATTTTTGCTCAGACATTCTCAGAATAAAAAGGGTTTCTGGAAATTTCTTTTGCAGACAAGGTCAAAGGCAACAGAGCACTTCTGCCTCACAGACTAACTCTGTTTTCTCATGCACTGGCTGCAATGTTGAAGGAAATGACTTAGCATCAGGATCCATGTTCATTTTCAATTTGAGGAATGGATTCTTTCAAGAATATCTGGTGTTGAATCTTCACCTTGAAACCTTGGCTCAATTAAGGATATGCATAAAATGCAATGTCAACATGTAAAATCTAAATTAAAAGCCCCCAGACTTTACCTTTGATGATTTGTCAGTTGCTTCTCTGAAGCTGTTCTCATGCCTGCCATACAAGTGTCCAAACCGAAACACCTCCATTCATTTTCACCAGCATTTGCACGCCATGTTTCTGCGGCCTGCGTTTCTCTCATAGCATTTCAATGCGCTCCCATAGCGCAATTCAGCCAGCATTCACCAAGCCACTGCCAAATACTCTCGGGACAGTCTCGTGCTGCTTTTGATAATGCGAGGCGGAGCTTTGTACAATGTGAGGTGGTCAGGTACTTGGTGCACTCACTTCTCAGGGGGCCTCTCTGCAATCCTTCACAGAAGATTCCTGCAGAGGAGGACAATCTGAGCGTGAGAAGTGAGTACTTCTTAAAGTTGGTACGAACCAGGGTAGATGTTGTGAGCTGAGTACTCCATTGCTGCAGTAACAGACTCACCAGCACTTCCTGCTAAACGTCTTTATTTTACTTGTAAGTCTCTGAGCATACACAAAGCGAAATCTTGAACTCTCTCTGCACCCCTTCACCCAAAGCTTTGCCTATGCATCTTTCTGTGCCTGTCTCTGGTGGGAGGAGTGCTGTGGAAACAGGCATGCCTGCGTTCCGCCCTCTGATATCCCGACTGGGCCACCTTGCAACTGTGAGGACAAACTATAGGGTCCACTTCCTCAGGAGGCTGGAGTTCTCCACCTGATAGACTCCCCATCTTTAAATCTGCCCCTCTCAGGATGTTGTTGCTCTTCTGTGTTCCCACAGGTGGGTTGACTGGGCCCCTCAGCTTCCCTTAAACTAATCTGGTCCTGAGCAGGCACAAACAGATACAGAGAGCCTTGGACGGCAGCTGGAGTTGCATCTGTTTCAGCAACCATCTTGGTATCAGATCCCAAGCTGTTGGCCTGCCTGGGGTGGCCAACTCCCCTTTATGCAGCTCATTCGCGGAGTCTGAGCTGCCAGTCCCTCCCCATGGCCAGCTTCTGGAATCTTGCCAGAATGCAGCGCAGGGCAGTAGCAGATGAGGGAAGGAGGCCTCTCCATTCTGTTCCCACTTCACATGTGCAGCCTCCTTTTTTATTTTGCCACCCCACTCATTTTTACAGAAGGGGAAATAACTATGCCCACTCCCGATTTCGACCCACACCATATTCCAGGGCTATGCCCAAGAACAGGAGGGGCATTCAGGATCCACTGGCTCCAAAGCTTCATCTGGCCTGCCCAGGACATACCCCTTTCCAATCTGTGCAGTCGCTGGAGCAGCAACTGTGGAGGAAGTGTGGCAGGGAACCTTTCCACCACTTCTCCACATGCAAGCCATTCTCTCCATCCTCAAATGTCCCTCCTGGGCTACAGTTTCGCAATATCCAGTAGCAACTCAGCCACTCTCCCAGGAGTTTAAGATTGCCCATATGCTCAAATCTTTAAAAAATAGGTTTTTTTCATATTTCCCTAGGTTTCTAATTTCTGACATATTTAGGGAAATCTCTCCCTATCTCTATCCCCCCTCCCTTTTCTCAATCACACACACAGCTTCAGTTACTACACAGCAACTGCCATGCTTTATCCGTTAACTGAACTTTCTTTTGAAATGTCACCTTTAATAGTCCTATATAAATAGGCAGATAAGCCTCTTATCACATTAAGCGGTTCTTATTTGGCCAGGTGATGATGGACTTGGTGTTCCAGGTAAAATGTTTGAGACAGATTTCTTTTACCTCTTAAACTTTGCCAGACAAGGTTCCTCTACCTTAAACAAAAGAACATCAAAATTTCCTTGCATAAAAGTATATGAATACAGGAGTCACAACCTTAATAGAAAAAGGAACAACTCACCTTGCTGATAGGCAGTATAGAAAAAAGCTGCACTTGGGAGCAAGTTCCATGGAGTAAGGGACACATCAGAGAAAATGCTAGTCCATGTTGCCATAATTCTAACATGCTCATCTACCAATCTATCAATGGATCAAAGAGTTTTGTTTGCATATCTCAGCTGTGGGAGGTTCTCAGGGTCAGTTGGGGATGGGAGAGATGTGAATTACTGCATTTTGAAGATGTGCAGGTCCCAAGCCATGTACTAAGTAAGTATGATACAGAAGAATAAAGAATAACTTGTCTAAGCACTGATATAAAAGATATCAGTGAGTTTAAGGCTGAGATCACTTGGTGCTACTGCTATCACCATACTAACTGCCGAGAATGAGCTGACTTTTCCTCCGGCGGGCTTCATTTTGCCAACACGAGCTTTCAGTGAGACGACATGTCCCCCATGTCCTTTTCTGTAACATGCACACTTATAACATGCCTTAAAGATAGCTTGAAATACAGTAAAAACACCATTGAGCACCAGCTATCAATAAGATCAAATACCATATATGATTGCATGCAAGCTACGAAACTTGGACATTAGCAACCATTAAATAACCAATATCACCATAACTCCCACTGGGGTTCTAAAGCATGTATTCACAGGAGGCTGGTGAAGTGTTTGCATTATTATACAACAGAAACATTTGGAGGACAAATTTTAGAGCACAATTTTTTTGGCTCTAGTGCAAATACATTATCTAAAAAGGGATATTTCTGGATAGAAAACAGATGGTTTCCCTCAGTATTCTGGCTGAACTGAAGGGCAAACGCATTGTTGCTGTCACGGTTGGTGTTGTGTTTGAAGTCCTTGCATTTGCAAGTGTGTGCATGTGTGTGTGTGTGTGTGGTGTTGCATTCCCTCAGTTTACTGTACTTTGAGCAGCCTGTGCTGATATAATTTAGCTCCTCAATTCCACCCCTGAGGTGACGGCACTTGGGAGATTGTCAAGTGTTTCTGGCACACAGCTCTTGCGAGGCTACGTGATCCTGTGTGGTTGAAAGGTGCCACATAATTGTAAAATTTCATTTCCTTTCAATTAGTGACTGATTACATTTGATGAGCTGCAACATTGTTTCCTCCATGCAGATTGCGAGTCAGCACAGTCAATGAGCGGTGAAATCCTCTCACATGTTGAAACAATAGACAGTGATTAAAGAACAGCTAATCTGATCATTATAAACAAACCCTGTTGATCATTAGAAACTGACAGAATCGAACAGATTGGAAGTGCTTTATTGGTGCGCCGAGGACGATTGATGATTACAGGTATACAATAAAAACCGGCACCAGTCATTAGCATGAAGGGAATGCAATTGCTGTCCAAAATACTAATGGAGGAGTAGCAGCGGAGAGCTGCAGTTCAGATGACCCTTGCAGCATCTCTGCCGTTTATTTTTCATAGCCAGAAACTACCATTTGCAACTAGATTGGACATTATCTTCAGGGTTCATGCGTGGAAACCAGCCGGAAGATTTCAACTTTTGCTTTTAGAACAGAAGAATGGCATCCATGCACGGCACTTCTTCAAGTGCTTATAGGAATAATGTTTGTTATAATAATGAAAATAACTCCTGTGGGGTCAACAGCTTTTTCATTTTCTCTCTTTTGATTGACTGGAACAGCTTTTCGCCAAGAGTCTGCATTCTTGGCCCACGGCCCTGGTGAGCCTTGAGGGAGCAGAGCACCAAGGCAGCCATCACTATCCAGATGTTCCGATGCTTTTCTGGTGCAGCAAACGTATCGCAACTTGAGTGCTACTCAGTACGTTGGGGTGCAGATTGCTTTTGCCAGGATGTGGCACGTCTCAGATCTCACTGTGTGCACTTACCTTCAGAATTGCTTGACGTGTGAAATTGGTGGCTAAACGTCACCTTCTGTATCCTTACCGTGCCAGAAAAGAATCTTACAAAGTGAGTGCTATTCCGGCTAAAGCCTTCCCTTTCTAAATGATGTTTCAGCGTCTGCTTTCTTACATTTATATGCTACGCTCACTTTTTGGCTGTACTGTTAAATTGCAATTGTATTGGCTGTGTGAGTTTTTGTACACAGCTTTGTCATGCAGAAGATAACAAGAGCTGTTAATGTTACAGTGACTGTCAGAAAGGTGACTGCCCTAATGCAATAGGCATGGTACTTCGGAGGAAAGATGCACAAATGAAGGGGTTGCTGATGTTCCCCTGTGAACCCTGAAAGCCCCCAGTTTCTCGCATTCCCGGCTCCTGTGCGCAGCTGTCCTTTCCTCATGATCTGTTGTACATGGGGACCATGAGGACCAGGGCTGGCAGGCCCATGGCTGTCTCAAGACAGGATCAGCAGGTGTGGGTGTGCTTTTTGTGTAAACAACCATGCTGCAACGCTTAATGTGTAAGCGGCACTGTTGTTTCTAGCTGTATAAATAAAGCGTTTTGCAGCTCTACTCAGCCATAACATGATTTTTAGATAACAGATGGAAACCTGCTGGGTACAGATGCCTTCCAGTTGTCCCTGCGGCAGATTCAGGTAAGCTTCCAAAGTCTGGCCTATGCGTGTCCAATGGCAGGAGCCGGGCATGACAGCCGCAGTCTGTGCTGTACCTAACAGCCCGCTAGGCACTCCATTTGGCCATCTTGTAAGTCACTGGGGAGGATGAGGGAAGTTGGCGGGGGCAGCTCTAGGGATCAGCACGAGCCCTTGGCTCCAGCCTTTGAGATGCCCCTTGTTGCCCCTCCGAGGCACAGTCGCAACCTCAGCCAGGGGAAGCAGGATGGAGGTTTGCACTTTGGCGTCCCAGCTCCAGGACCACGAGATCTCAGGACTGGAAAGCCAAAGAATCCTACAGACTCTCAGGTGATGTTGGGAGTTTGTGCCTTACTCATTGATTTATCATGCGGCTGGAAGGAGTGGGGCTCAGTGAGGCTAATAAATGGAAGATGACAGGATCAGTGAGGGATGTAAACTACTCCAGTGACAAATTCCATCGTAGTATATATTAAAGTCTTCATTCCTTTTTTCTCTTATCAGACGCATAGTCTTCCTTTCCATCCAAAGTACTCCAGACACCTAACATGAAGTAAAACATGAAGGACAATTGTAAACATTAAAATAAGACGGATCAAACATCAATGATACTAACAGCCACCTAAGTTAGTTGCAGTAAAATAATATACCAAGTCACATTATGAGGCCAAAGGCCTCATCTTAATAAAAATGCCTTTCCTGGAAGGTCATCAAAGAAGGGGTTCATTGATCCTCCTTTGGAAAGGAATTCCAGAGGTTGGGAACAGCCACCAAGAAGGTTTTCTCTTGAGTCCATACCAAACATGTATTAGATGTTGGTTGAAGAGGATGGTCTGTCGTTCAGATCTTAAGTCAGGTCAGGCTTGTGTGGTGGAAAATGGCCTTGCAAATAATTTGGTCCCAAATTGTGTAGCATGAAAGCATAACCAGCATTTTAAGGACTAGTAGCCAATGTATCTGATGTAACATTGCAGTTGTAAGAGCCCTAGAATTGGCCCCAGCCAGTGGCCTGGCTATCGTGACACTCAGAACAAGTGAATTTTCTGAACAGTCCCACTATGGTCTGTTTGGACATGACTTTGGACATATTTTCACTACAACTAAGACATGAGTTCACAAGGCCAGATCTGATATCCTTACAAACAGGCACAGTAGGCACATGGCTTTTTATGTACAAAAGTACTTGTAGTCAGACCATTGATACCTAGGGCAGAAGCCAGGAAAATACCCAAACTGTGAACCTTGTTTTTCAAAGTGAGCGCAACACTAACAAACAGGTGTAACTCCTGAACTGCCTTTCTGCTGAGGAGGAGCACATCTGTCTGGTCTGATTCAGCTTCAGTTTGTTTTCCTTTCCATCCTTTACCAGTGACAGATTCTGATTCAAAACTTAAGCAACATTGTCCTGCTATAGCTGGTTCTGGTTCTGCATTAGAGCAAGCTAAGCACTGATCCACAAGCAAGGCAGGAAACAAAGATATCAGTCCAGCAAAGCAGCAGTTCCAAGCTGGAACAGTCACTATGACTGGACAGAGGATGAGTTCCAAGAAAAAAGTCTGAGAGGCAGCCAAGGTCCAAACACAGAGGAACTATTAGATACAAAACAGGAGCAGAGTCACTGGAGAGTACAAAGGTCTGTAGCATAAAGGCTCAATCACAGAGCACTGTCAGAAGCACTGGTAGGACGATATTGATTCCAGCAGCCAGTAGATCTCAGGTGAAGGCATTTGTAGCCTGGACCCCCAGGGATTGAACCAGAGCTCAGCTGCGGGTTATCTCAGGCTTTTTGGAAATGTCATATTTGTGAGGAGGGCCTTGTTCCCAAGGCCCCTCAACTCTTGTAGAATCTAGCACCTGTGCTTACCACCTTTTGGAGGTGGCCTGCACTCTGCTCCTATGGGTGAGTTACAGTCCTCAGGGTTCCCATCTGAAGATTCCTCAGACTCCACTACCATAAAGAAGTATCTTCTCTCCTGATGCCGGAGATCTCACTAGTATCAGGGAGCCCAACAGGGAAACTGCCTTCTGCCAAGCCATGCAGTCTCCACCTGACAAATCATCCCAGATGATGTCAACTGGACAAGGAGACTGGGTCTGCACATGACAACCAGCCATTGACTGTTACCAGTTGGTTGTTATGTTGTGCAAACGCATTTGTGGTTGCAGTGATTGGTTCTTATTGAAGTTGGCAACCATGATGAGACCAATCACTTATTGTAGGTTTAGTTTGTCTCATCATGGCTTGGTGTGTCATCCAAAGCCAGAGAACATGGCCCATTGTGGACAAGTCCCACAATAAGTTGCTTGTCAAGAGCAGCAAAATCCCCTTGCTACTCTCGACAAATAGCCAGCCGCCAAGTGGCCCTTTGCAGCAACTGTCCAGGGCTTTCCTTACTCCCTTTCAGCACCAGCACCTGTTTGGGGCTGGCGATAGTGGCAGGGAAGAGCTGCCACCACCAGCTGGGGAAGCCCCACTGACCACCAGCCTCCAGAGGGCCCAATTAGCCTGTCAGAAGCTTCCTCGGCCTCTGCTGCGTTCTGCAGCCTTTGCCTGCACAGGTGCTCAGTGTAGTGTACAAAACTGCCACCAACCTGTTTGGGCTTGTGGTGGCAGCACGCAGTGGAGATCCCCTCTCGAGAGTCCCAGTAGTGCTGCTTAAACTTCTGTGCCAGCAGCTGGAGGAGCTCCCCATGAGCTGCCTTGGGATGGCCACACAGAGTTGAGCACCCATTTGCACTGCCCTGCTTCAAGGAGGAACCTCTCCAGCTGGCAGCCCGGATGTCCTTCCCAGTCCATGCTGCTTGCAAGTGGACTGGGCATCACTGCCTGCTGCTCTAGAGGCTGGGGTGGCTGGGTGACATTTCTGCAGGCCAGGAAGATACCTGGCCTTCGGATCAGACCTCACTGCCTCCTGCTTCAGCAGGTTGGGATGGCATCACCACTCCATGCTGCTTTCCCAAGATGGAGTGTGGAGTGGCACTTCAGGCACAACCCTGGTTGTGCAATATGGACAAAGAAGTATATTCTTTGTTCTTATTGCTCAAATGCCCTGGTGCTCAACAGGTCAGTTTCCAGCGGGCAGCCCCCACTACATTGCCGCAGCCAAGCCTGGAAGTTGACCCTGTTGCACTTCAGAGCACAAGAACTGTTGGACCAGTAGGGATCCTTTGAAGCTGCAGCAAACTGCAATCAGCTTGCAATTACAGTGGTTGGAGAGAAGAGATTCCTTCCTTCCTATAGTGACCCTGGGATTCCAGCAGGGGAAGGAAGCAAGGCATCCCTAACGAGCCCATCATTTGTCAGGCTCATTATGGAAGTTGACGGCTCTGCCAACCCATCACAGTAAATCGCCATGATGGTTTGGAGTTATATTAGAAGTCTCCCATGGTTAGATTAAGATGGAGATAGGTGTCATCAGTGCACTGGAGAGATCAATACAGCTGCCAGCATGCCCCACAACCACGGTGGGCTCCGGAGGTCCCATGCATGGGGTCTATAATGGAGAATGCAGTTTAGGCTCAAGGCAGACACAAGCGAGAAACTAGAGTGCAGGTGGGGAGAGGGAAGAGCATGTGCTGAATTGGGCTTTAGGGAAGGATTGCTCTGGGCAGGAAGAAGGAAAGGTCACCAAAACAACCATGCCTCAAACTCTTTAGATCAGGAGTGCAGAACCTTAAACCTGGGACCAAATTTGACTCTTCTGCTCCCTGAGTTGAGCTTGTCCGGAGACACTCCTGACCACCGATTGCGCACTTCCCTGCATTCTAAAAAAATTGAATTACCTCTCTTAAAACTTCGCTACTAGCAGGAAGAGTTTATGCTAAATTAGAAAATAACTTTTGTCCTCAGCCCCAGTCAGTACTGGAGTGCAGTCCCTGAGGGTTTATCTGAACTGAAATTTTGCCCTTGGGTTAAAAGAGGTGGAACATCCTTGCTTGAGATGCTGCCTGGCTACTCCTGGTGCAAACTTGTGAAAAGCATGGAGTTCACCAAAACTGCTCTGAATAAGCTTCCTCTCCAAATCACTATGATTGGAGAGCTCCAGTAAAGTAATTGTGTGATAAACTAGAGATGCCTGTCAGAACATTGTACCCTTCCTGGCATTTTCAAGTTATGGAGAGATTGGGGGGAGATTTGAAAACATATCAGATCGGGACAAAACTCTCACAACATCTGAAGCTCCAAGGTTTCAAACCAGCTTGGTGGCAGTGCTCCAAGTATTTCTGTAGCACAGATACTTGCTGCTCAAGCATAAGCACAGCCTGACAAACTGGGTCGGCCTGTTACTGCAGGGAAAAAAAATAGACGTTTTCATCACATCTGTAACTTTGATCGACATAACAAATTATGGACTTCTTTTTACTTCTGCCAATCATTTGGTGTTGTCCTGGGTGGGGGAATTCTAAAAGGTTGAAATCCCTCTCCTAAGGTTTAGCTCGCAGAAGTAAGAACTTTTGACTACCACTGGAATGAAGCCTTTGAAAAGGCTTAGAGAATTTTCAATTCTCTAAAATTGAACATGGCCCTGAAGCTGAAAGAGGTTCAGACCACTGTGACCGGGTCCTAACTTCCAATCAGGACAGTCTCAATTCAAGACCTGAATTCCTTAACTCCAATCCCAAACATAAACAATGTATCTAGATGTAGTAATTCTTTGAACAACAGCATTGAAATCAATACAACTTGACTTAAATTGGATCCAGACTTAGCCATGGAGCCACTGAAATCTTGAATTATCTCAAGTCCCACTGACTTCAGTGGTTCTACTTTAAGTATGACTAAGGCTGAATCTAACCCACTGTTTTCTGTTTACATAAAAGAAGGGATTGCCAACTGTCCAAAAGCAAAACAATGTGCCCCCCCGCAAACAAAACAAAACAAAACAGTGAACCCACTGTTGGATTTTAACGGTAGCTAGAAATAAACAGGAAACCTTTTTCACAGGGGTTTGTATTCTCACTTACTGGTGCCTGCAGAAGCCAATGTTAATGGTACAGAAGCAGAGGCAACTGGAAAAGTTACCAAGCAAATAGGAGAAAGGTGACATCATGATGTTTTGTTGCTTAAGTTTGTGGGTAAATCTGTCTCTTAAACGTTGAACTATGTCTTTTGTGCCTATTTCCCTGCTGGACCCAGACTGGTGGAAACATGCTTGTAACATTCTGGAACAGGATCCTGTGGAAACTTGTCACTCGCCATGCCTGATCTTCGCTAACAGTGTGCTCCCAACAACCATGTTGATTAATTGATCCTATGAAGTTATCCCATGCCAAATTGTTAGAAAAGAAATCAACGCAAGTGACACGAAATGAATCAAGGGGACCAAGGACATGTCAGCTGCGGCTTCATAGATTGCCCATTAGTGTGCTTGTTGCTAAAGTACAGTGGCACAGTAATAAAAATAAAAAGCCATCTGGAGAAAAGGTAAGGCATTGGTGCACCAATGTTTCTGAGCTGTGATTATAGGAAAAGTATAAAGAATGGATAAACTCCTGACTGTCCTGATGAGTTATGTTGTTGCTATGGTTATTATTTAGTTTTGAATTAAGACATTTTAAATGACCTAGTTTTCCAATTAACCAGCCAAGAGGAATGGAAGAGATGTGGTTTCATGGTTCAGATCATACTGAATCACTGTCTTGAGAGCAGTAAAAAGAAAAGAAAAAAAACCTGCAGAATTCTTGAAACTCCTCGTAAGTGTGTAAGGAAGAACAATAGTGGAAAGCTTCCTATCATGGGCCAAATCTACCAGAGAGAGAAAAGTAAATGTGACAGCTTTCCTAACTATTCCTCCTGTATGGAAAGCCAAATATTTATGGCTGTGTCTAGGGATAGGGTGGTATGATGGAAAGGCAGCTGTTTCCTATTTCATCATGTCCCAGTGAGCAGTCTATGCAATAAAACTTCACTCAAATGCCCACCAGCTTGTTGCATTCAGGGCTGTGGGTTTCTAACATAGCTGTTCTTTCTTTCTGGAGGTGTCATAAATAAATAAAAAATAAAAAAGGCAGATGTACCAAGACATCACACTGAGTGCACATCTTAAACTCTGGATTAAAGGGCTACCCATGTTTCTATAATCAGAAGAGGATATCTGTCTGTCAGACAGTCTTGCTCCAAGAGAGAAACACCTGAAATTTGGAATGTATAGGAAGGGAGCCCTAGGAGTGTGCCTCTAGTAGTTATTTAGTTTTAAAATGCAACAATTAATTTTAATTTAAATGCATCCATGTATCCATAGGCTGAAATACTGTTTCTAGACACCAAGTGACAAATGACCTTAGCCAGCACATACATTTGCAGAATCAATAATAGGCATTTTATCCCTATATTGTCCAATAGCCAAAGCTCGCTGGGCAATATGCAACAATTAATAAGCATACAGTACAGCATGATATGGTATTGCACATAACATTTTATAAAAAATAAAACTAAACAACTTAAGGATTTTTGTTTGAAGACAAGCGATCCCAGCACAGGGTGGTACGGCTGTCCTTCTTGGCTGCTGTGAGGGACGCCCCCATCAGGGAAGGCAGTGGACAGAACCATTCCTCAAGGTGGGGGGGTGGGTGCTGGGCCCACTGGTTTGATCAGCAGTGGCATGTCTTAGGCAGGATGGTTGCAAGGTCTCCAAATCTGACAGCTGCCCAACAATCTGCCTGAAGTGCTTATTGACTTTATCTAAGGGTTTACTGATTCATACCTGTGCAAAGCCAGGTCTGTTTGCTAACACAGGATGTACTTTAGGTGTGTGGAGTAACTACCACCCCATTTGCCAAAATCGGCATCTGGTGCTCTCCAGTGTGTTTTGGACCACAGCTCACAGCATTCCTGACCATTGGCAACACTGGTTAGTTAAAATCTGACACTGAAAATAGTTCAGGACAAATGGATATGACAAAGAGAGATTTCAATACAGAGAATATTCTCTTTAGTTCTTCCTGACAGCCAGAATGAATTGCTTGCACTAGCCTTTGGCTATGTAGCCTGAAGATGCATTAGAGACACCCAAATTAGGTCACCGTGCCTGAGTGAAGCAGTGTCCTCACAAAGTACTGCAGGCAGGGTTTCTGCCTGCTTGGAGTAGAAATACTCCTTCTGTGGCTCGCCCCAGAGACTTGGAATTATGGGTTGGCTCTAGGATCTACTTTATTTAAGCAGAAAGGTGCTGCTCACAGAAGGTGGCTTTCACTGAGTCTTCTCGCACTCCTTACCCTGTTCAGCAGTGCCCCCTAACCCTCTTTATAGCAGTTTCAGTTGGTTGGAGAGCTACTGTACAGAGAAGATGATGGGCGATTCATTGTCTACTATGCCCAAATCTGGATTCCACTTACAAAGTTGGGATCCCTCCCAGTGGCAAAGGTAGAGCCATGTATTGTTACTGTCCATGAGATTCTGTGGCTTTCTGTTGTTCAGTGTTACTAGCAATTGTTATGTTCCCTTTTTGCTGCCATTAAGCTGAGCAGCCTCAGTATTCACTGCTGAATGTTGAATGATTACCATATAAAGGATCACCAAGAAAGGGAGAGGGGCTAGATTTCAGAAATTGTTAATTCCTCATAATTGTTTCTGCCACCTAATATTTTGCTTCTGCTTTTTGCCCTAGCAACAGCATTGATATACTTCAGTGTAAATAGTAGCTCCGGGGGAATTGTGTAAAGGAAGAATGAGATACATCAAGGTTGTACAGATTGGGTTAAATCCATTCCTTCTGTGTTTCATGACTTATGAGGTATCATTCATTCCATTGTCCATTCACTGAGTGAATGGTATATGTTGTGTGTGATTACTAGAACTTTGCTCTACTTGCACTATTTTGCAGTGGTACTAAAATAGACCTGCACATTAATAATTCTTCTACTCATTTTTGATATTTTAAAAATATTCATGCTTAGAATTGTACTACATGAATGTAACTATTACTGTGTTTTGTTATTTTATTGCTGT
>NW_025335468.1:12881741-12942906 GCF_004798865.1 Varanus komodoensis | reverse complement strand
TGGAGGAAATGTGTAGAAATTTGTGCAAACTGGACAGGGAATCAGGAACAAGATAAACGTGAGCATGTGTTTAATAATTTGTGAGCAATTTCCGTTGGTGCATGCTCACACACATGTTTGGAACTTCAGACGGGTCATGTTCATGTAATTTCCACGCATCACTATTTATATGCAGGCAAAACATATTCCTTCTTCATTCAAACGATGCTAATGGTACACACCTGGGCACAAAGGCAATTTCTAAGCTCTTTTGGATGTGGGCACCTTTGTGATATCAATGGAAATTTGCACTACTAATAAAGAACACTAGTTGTACATGGCCAGGTTAGAGCTGGGCCACAAACTCCTGGCCTGCAGATGATTTAGGAATACTTGTACTCTGCACGGGTGGTAGAAAGCTGACATCGCTTTTGAATGTAGTAACAGGTTAGATCTATTTGTTCATAATTCCATAAGTGCAACCTTCCCATACTAGGCTCTCTATTGCATACTGATGAAACCCATGCCTGTTTTCAGTCTGGCTCACCTGCATTCCAGAGTGGCTTGCCTTTCTTCAGGCTTTAATTAAGACCAGAGTCTCTTGTGCCTCTCAGCAAATTGGCCCAGAGGTGTGTATGCAGCATCTGAGGGGTGCCTGATGCTGTGGGGGAAATGAACGGCCAGCAGAAGGAGATCTTAGCTTATTTCTCAGCACCACCCATGCATGAACACACAGGTACACACATGCACATGCACGCACCTCCACACATACAATTCAGGTGGATCAAGCTATAGTCATTGAACGACTGTAGCATTGCAAAATGGTTTGTGCGAAGGAGTGCTGGTAATCAATCACCACAGATAGAACTTGGATGTGTTTCACTGCCAGTTCAAACGCAACTGGGTGTGGTTCGCAGAGATGAGAGTCTATCCAATTTGGCTTCTTTTGGCTCCCTCTTGCCCCTTTTTTTAACCAATTACAGCATCTAGGTCTGTTAATGTAGAAGCTGCTTTGTTTTTCCCTGTCTCATTAATAAAGGTACGATTCAGTTTCATAGAATTTCTCATACTGTTTCTGAGGTTATATTTGCAAAAATGGGAGTGGGATGGGAATGAAACGCATTTCCCTTTCTTGCCTCCAGAAACCTTCAGGGTAGCTCCAGGTCCAGGCTGCATCCAACCCAGTCAGTCAGAACCTCCTGGGCTTGTCTGCAAATGAGCTTCCTTCCACCCACCCACTCTACCTTAGGACTCCAGCTCTTCTCTGTCAACTGAGTGGGCTTTTCCCTTCTCTATTCGCCAACCCTTTTTCACTTTGTGTAATTCCTTGCCTGATGAAGCAATTTGGAGATATCAACCACTTGCACATACTTGGGACGATGGAACCAAGTCCTGAATGAGTGAGGAGAGATGAGAGTAAAGAGAAATAGATAAGGGCGATGTTCCATATACAAAGTGATGGTCAGAATTTAATTTCAGTTTGCTTTTGATAAGAATTTACCAAAATTTGCAAAGTTTTCCTCATTTGAAGAGAAAAGGTCTTGATATAGACCAGAAAACCAAAACTGGCAGATTTGTCCACGTAGACCTTTGAGTGCTTTGTTCTTAAAAGTCTGGATTTGAATTTCTATGTCGATTCAGCTATGTTGTATTACTTAATTAAACCTGATACCTCCGGTTATGAATCTCTTCATGCTGCCTGTTGAATTTGGCTTGTGCTAAAAGGTAAGAATTCGCTGCAGTTTACCAACATTCATAAAGTTCTTCATATTCAGGAAAGAGAACCTGAGATTTTGAGCTGATGGTGGTGATGATCTACCTATCCCTACATGCAACGTGTCTCTCTGAGCTTCTCTTGCCCCACTGCAACACTCTAAGGGCCAAAATGCCTTTGGGGCCTACAACAAGCTGGAAGCACTGGGGGAGTTTGGGGGATCTCTCTGCTCACCCAAACGCCTCTGGATCAAAGCCCTGATTTACATGCCTATCAGAATTAGCCATTAGTAGTATTCACAGTCCTGGAGGACAAACTGTAAGGAATTTCTAGTGCAGCTATATGGGTAATTTTCCAATTATACTGCATTATATTATATTGATCTATGGTTGTGTATTTTATTGAAATGGCCTACTATTTAGGAGTAAATGCAGAAGAGCATGCTGCAAATTTAAACCCCCAGCAGGTTGAATATTATTCCAGAAGAAATGAAAGCAATGATAGGCATTTTAAAAAAAAGATAGGAGAGCAAAGAAATCTTTCAGAAGAGTTGCCGTGTTAGGCCAGAGCAGCAAAATAAAATAGAGATACATAAGCATATTGCCTTTGTCAATAAATCACCACTTAAACTGATTAAAATATGAAAATACCCAATCTACCTATTTTCGTGCACTCTGATAAGCAATATGGTAGAAATAATTCTCTGCTACTTGTGCTCCATTTTGTGCTAGTTGGATGGTAATGGGTCACACATGAGTGATTCCACAGAATAAAGGATAAGATTAGATAACTCACTCTTCTTAATAAAGTGAGCATATTTCCAATGAGATTTTTTTTGCCTATTAATCAAAGTTACACATCTGGGGCCAACTAACTTTCTTCTCTTCTTACATATACTTCATTCAGAGTCCTTGAAAATGCAAACAGACATTTCTGACCATGTCCATTCATTCTGTAGACTGTTTTAGCTGTTCCCAACTATTGTCCAAAAGTTAATTAGAAATTGCACATGAGAAAGTTTGTGGTGACAAAAATGCTCAGTCTTTCCTTGCACTGTGCATTTAGAACCAATTTTAAAAGCTATTGATAAGATGGGTTAACCCTCACCCTTGAGCTAAGAGCCAAAGTGCAGGAGCATCCATTTGGTTTTAGAAAGCAGCAGCATTTTTGAAAATGGAAATTTCACAGGGCAGGGAAGGCACTCCATCAAACCCTTCATGGAACTGCGTTTCCCTTAGAGTTGTTTCCTGGACAAATCCACTTGCTTTCCTAAATACATCCCAGGCTGGAGGCCATTCGCTGTGGTTCAGCCAGTAAGACTCGTCCTATGACCACAGCAGCTCCACCGCATCTGCTTTTCTTCTTCATACACTGTAAACCATGCACCAAGGAGATGCGTCTGCCCAGGTCTCCCAGGTGAATGCTTGCTGCACAAGCTGATACTTGCAGAAAGCCTTTAAACTACGGATGGGCAACTCCTGCAGGTCTGGGTGGCAGTTTTCCACCCTCCTCCTCCTCCACCAACGGTGGAGCCATGCCTCTCTCTGCTGCCACTATTTCCCCCCTGCAATCTGGTGGCAAATCAACATCAGAAGGAAAAAATGCATTTTTCTTTTAAAGCACAGCACACGGAGTACTTCTGGAGGGCTTCTAGGAATGTACTTCTGGTTTCCCAAAAGTCACTCATTCCCTCTGCACCTTGCTGTCAAGAAAAATCAGTTGAGCTGTGGGGACATAAAAATGGCAAAGAATATGAGGTCCATGCCCCTTGAATGTCCTACATCTGTTTTAAATCTACAGAAAATATGTTCTTCAGTCTATAGGGACTGAAATTTATCTGAATGTGTGGATGGCCCAAATAAAAGCCTTGTCCCTTTGATCTTCTCTCCAGCATGAAGATCCACTGTCAAAAGAGCCACCTGCTAGGATCTAGTCGATGCCTGATGGCTTGGGCTTCTCTCTCCCATTTATTCCAAATTTCCTTTTTCCTGCTAGGAGAGTGAGTCATCTTTACAAGCAGTTGAGTGGAAAAAAGCAACAGGATGCACTACTAAATTTCTTGCTCAGATACATGAAATAAGTCTCACCAGGAATTGTAATTATTCCCATTTAGTTTAAACAGAACATTTGGAGCAGTGGGAAGTGGAGACAACAAAGCTCTCTCCTTGCAAAGAATTTAAATTTTCTTCTTGAGCCAGATCCTGGAAATAATTCTCTAAAAGCTTGGGAACAGAGCATGTATCATTTCCATGTACACTTGGGTACCATTCTTACAAATACCCTTCTCTCAGCCAGAAGGACTGAAGCTGCTTTCATTTGAATGAGCCATATCCAATGTTAGACTAACTTAAACCCATTTCTTTAGTCCTAATCAAAGCAGGAATAACACTGGATACAACTCATAAAATTCAGAGTAATTTTAAGTAAGTTAGAGTTAAGAGCAAGTTGGCTGAGCAACAGCTGTTCATTGTTAACTTTTTATCTGTTCTAATAAAAAACCTGCCAAAAAACCTCTCAGAGAGCTTCAGGTATTAGGCAACATACATACCTAACACCCTTGTCTCAAAACCTGGACACAAATTAAGGTGTCACTAGGAGGAGAAAAGCTTAAGAACATGATTCCTCCAAAGCTAAGCACTTTTAAGCTTCTCTTTTAAGCCTTGTTGATTCCAGTAAAAGAGGTAAACAAGCACATGTTACATTCTCTCTGTTGAAATCAACAGTATTAAGTGTTTCAGCCTGAATAGGTCATACCCTTCGGGCCAAATGAGATGATATCTTAAATGTTTAATTGGATTCTGAATTCCATCTCGGAGCTTGTTCTTTTGACTCAAGTCATATCAGATTGCAACCTTTGTTCTTGTTGTTTTCTGTCTTCCTATCTTCATATGTATGCTTTTCCAAATGTACTCAAGTCTGCACATCTTTGCAAATGTACACATTTTCATGCACATTTTTCATACATGAATGCTGTAGAATACATTTTGGGGGTGGGGTTACGAACCACATGGCAAGCACACAGTACCGGACAGGCTCCAGCTGCAGGTTGTATCCAAGGCAAGTCCAGAACTGCAAACTGGGTAAATCCCAAATAAAACATGAACTGAAAAGAAATCCTCATATATCCCTGCTTTCTCACTAATGTGCCCGTTGAGTCTGTCTAACTTATATCCTCTGCCAGGACTGAGAGGCAGTTGGAGCCACTGGGTTACTGACTTCAGGAGTGGAAGCCACTGTTGAGCTTTCTGCAAGTGGCTAGGAGGGGCTTAGAATGGGGAGATCCACAGCCGGGTCTCCTCCAAGGATGGAGACAGAGGCCCTATGCTCCTTAGATGCTTTCTAGGGACCACAGGCTTGGTCCTTAAGTATGTGGAATGGGAGCCAAACTTGGGTTGCATAAGTAGACCACTGCAATCAATAGGACTTGACTTCAATAGTAGACATGACTATTGAAGATCCCATTGATTTCATTAGGTCTAGTCTAATATGACTAAGTCAAGATGACGGTTCATTGTCCTTTTCTCCCATTCTGGCTGGGAATGGGAGCTGTATTTCTGCCTGTAGAGGAAAGCAGTCTAAAGTAGCAATTTCTAGAGGATCTTTTTGGGGATGGCTTTATCAGTCCACTTCCTGCTACACTTTTTAAAGAAGTTCTAACATTCCACTAAAGTCAAAAGAGAGAAGTTGATGTATCTGCGCTATCTCATTAGTTAAAGAAAGGCATACGATGATTTGATATCATTTTCTTCGTACCATGACAGTCTGTGGTGATTAATTGCGGACCGTCATCAGCTCTCTGCCAAAGTGACCCGGATGCCTGAAATGTCTCTCATGCTTCATAAAACACAATCCAATTAAGATGAACATTTGGGGCCAAACTTGTAGCTGGTGTGAGTGGAGGGGGAATGAATGAAGTCATCTGGAGCTACAGTATTTACCTCACCGGAGAATTTGGCCTAACTAAGATATATGCTATCATCTAAATTTTAAATGACAAAAGCTGCAACTCAGGATTTTAACCAGATTGCTATTTTAATGTCAATGTTAAAAGCCAAGGAATGTCATATGTATCTCATTTCACCCCAGAAATGGTCTTACCAAGTGGAGGGAACAGAATAGCAAAAGTTTTTGACCAAAGTCCTGAGAATGGAAGTCAAGAAGCATTCCCACAATGAGACAGAATGCCTGGGCTATGTGTGACTGTGAGATATTGCGAAAGCAGCTATTATGGCCAGTGACGCTTTCGATGCAGCGTATGTTTGTGCAAGGTCCACATTTGCACAGAGCACATACAGAAAATGAAGCCTAAAAGTTGAAACATGCTATTGTTAAAGAAGTAAGCATTTCACTGGGAAATCGAAGGCAACAGCTCCTCAGCCTTAATAAAAAAGCATATAATGTTTTGTACAAAAGAGCTATTGTTAAAATATTTATAGGAGTAGTCTGTTCATTAGAGTGAGCAGTGGATATGCATCCACTCTCTCATTTGCCCCCCTTCCTAACCGTAGGTCACCGAGTCCCTTCTGGAAATCCAGTTCCTTCTTGATCAGAAAGAGCTTACAGGCTCTTTCCCCTCTTTTTCCTACATTTTTCCCTTTGTAACAACTAAATGTCTGAGTCAAAACCCCTAAATACTCTGCAGGGAAATCCTATGCAGAAGACAAAGATTTTGTGTGCCACCACTCACCCATCTTTTGCTTCCCTATGCCTCATTTCCTGCCACGTTAGTTTTACATAATGCAGATGTGATCTTGTATCCCATCTCAAATTAAATCCCATTTCCAAAACTCAGTTTTAAAACTCCAGCCTACCTTCATAATTTCCTGAACCCTATTCCCAAAGACCTACAGCAAGATCAGTCCTCGGCAAAATGTACCTCACTCATTTTTCTTCCCCAATATTCAGGGACGACAGTCTTATACAAACTGATTTTCAAAGGGAACAAAATCATAAAAGGGTTCAGAGAGCTGTAATTCTAAGTGGATAAGGCAGAATGAAATCTCCCTTTACTAGTGACATTGCATAGTCAATTACCAGTCTCAGAAGTAATTTCAACTGACAGAGTATTTAACATAGATATCCCATGCTGTAAGAATTATTGCTCCCGGTTGGAATGGCTTCAAAAAACCCCACCAAGATAATATTAGTTTTCATTTCACTTTTGGTCCGTTGTGTCTAATCATAAGAACTGAGCAGTATATCATGCACAAAACATTGACTGGGTGTTAAAGTTGGGACACAAAATGACAAAAGGAAGGATATGCACAGTTAGCTAAGAAATGTACCAAATGGACAGGATGCTTTCTCATACAATGCCACAATAAATTAGCTCTTGTTTTAGAAGGCAAAGAAAGCAGTCTCAAAAAGCTTTTCATTTGAGTTCTTCTCTTCTTTACTTCCCATCTTTCCAAGTTACTTCAATAAAATAAAGTCCTTGAGCAGAATTCTAGAGCTTATTTTTTCCTAGAAAGACAGGATTTGTGTGGTATTAAGAGAGTCTGACTGTATTCTAGGGTTCCCAAAATCCCCCCAGTCCAACCTATTGGGAGTCCCCAAATCTATTCTATCTATCTATCTATCTATCTACCTACCTACCTACCTACCTACCTACCTACCTACCTATCACTTTTGTATGCTGCCCTTTCCCTGGAGCCTCTCCCTGGCTGCACCCCATCTACTCTGTGCTTGGCCTTGCCCCTGCAGCCTTCAGCCCTGCTCACTGCTGGAACAGAGACGCTGAGGATCTTCTCCCAAAGGGAGTTTGGTCCTCAGGGTGAAAGAAGTTCAGTGCGCCTGCATTCGTAGCTGATCGACAACTTTTTAACTTTCACTCATACAGATGCCCTTTAGGTTTGGAATCAAGAAGTAAACATGTTTACCTTAACACGGTCCTCTGACACTTCATCGCAGCACACACCATAATATTAACTAGGAGTTTTCCAGAAGCTACTCTGAATGCAAACAAGGTTTAACAGACCCCAAGGGGATTTTTTTTAATGAAAAAAGGATTATTTGTAAATAGGAAGAACAAACATTATTTCACATTTTTATTGCACTGGGGTGCTTTTGGAGGTTAGCAGCATGCCTTTTTGTCTCCAGATCAATTCTGATGGGGGAAAGAACATTTTCTTGAGAACACGTCTTTTCAACCCAGATGTTCCACAATACAAATTAGCTTCAATTTGTCAACCAGTGACAAATTCATTCTCTACATGAAGCATTTGTTGTGCATAAGTGACTCTTTATTCTTTGTAGTTTGTGAAGGATTTAGATGTCCTCCAGGGCCTCTCCCATGATTTATAGACAGTTTTGTGCAGTTATTTAGAATGAGGATAATCTTTCAGCCATTCTGCTAAAACAAGCATGTATTTCCACAATTGTGCTGTACCAGAGCACCATCTTCTGGCTGTGTAACAAGTCGTGAAGGAGGGCATAGAGAGAAAAATGCTGGGGGGAAGAATCACATGTAAAGGATGCACTCTTAGTCCTGCAAAGAATATAGTGGGCAAAGTTTTGCTGAAGTGCCAAGTTAAGCCCATCATGTAGAGAATTCCACACTATGCATTATCCAGTTTCATGAGCTGAAGCTGATAACCGCATGGCCAAAATATCTGAGTTAATATTTTGCTTTTTCTGGTTCTTCTCCATCCATGGCCTCTTGTAGCACCTCGTCTAAAGGAGGTTCTGGAGAACTTGAAGCTAGCGTGAACTGTGTGGCACTGGCACTATCTAGTTCAGGGAATGTGGGGATTGACTGTTGTATGTGGGGTAGGTAACATCCCCCTGCAAGAGACCACAAGGATCCCAATAAGAAAGCTTTCTCTAAAAAGCTTTTTTAGAGAAAAAAGTGGTCAGCAAGTTTGGAATCTGAATGGTGGCACACCAGCTAGAAAGACAATAGGAGTGATAGGGCAATGAAGCAAAAGGGGGTAAATGCATCCAGCTAACCAGTCTAGACTAGGTCCAAGTCTCTTATGCACGTGTCTTATTCAAATAGTAACTTATCATCATGCATCCAGCTTTCTCAGTTGAGTCCAGCTCCAGCAGTTCTGATTCCTTCTTTCCTCTCGGGCTTTGGCTTCCTTGCCTTCCTCCTTCCCCTTTGCTCTTCCTCAGTCTTTTGACTTAGGCTTTCCTCTCCTAAAATATTTTTTCTCCCCTAACTCTAATCAATCAGGAGGAAACTTTTTATTTATTTCCAGATACTAAGGGGGAAGCAGTGGTGCAATGGCTTAATGAGACTGGAACAGTCAGCCAGAAATGGTTGGCACTCCAGCAGTTCGAGCCCAGCCTCCACCATACGGAGTCAACCCCTGTCATTCGCCCCTAGCTCCCAGCCAACCTCGCAATTCGAAAGCATGATATGTGAGGAGATAAATTGGCACCACCTTGGTGGGAAGGTAAAGAGCTCTGTGACATCATGCTGGCCACAAGACCATGGGATTGTCTTTGGACAGCGCTGGCTCATGGCCTCAGAAATAGAGATGGACACCTCCCCCTATTAGCACTGGCTAAGCAGAGTAAAATCCGAAGGGACTCCTTTCTTTACTAAGTTGCTATTTCCTGAGTTCAAAACACACACACAAATGCACACACTGCATTTTTAATTATTTTTATTATTTCCTGATCTCCTAAGCAAATAGTTCCTTCAGATAACCTGGCCCCAAACCATTTAGGGCTTTTAATGTCAAAAGCAGCACTTTGATTTGGGGCCTGGACTTCAACTGGCAGCCAGTGCAGCTGAAAGAGGACTGGTGTGATGGGATTTTATGGGCCAGTCCCTGTTAACAGCCGTGCCACCCTGTTCTGAATCAGTTGGAGTTTCCAGACCATTCTCAAAGATGTACGGCCATTCAGGGGCGATTGACACTGCTGTAAAACATATCCCCACTTTCACCAATATTGTTCCCCTTTAGGTATCCCAGAAAAAGCCAATTAAGAGTGACCATATCAACAGCTGGGGCTGTTTCTCTTTCCAGAGGTAGACAGTGACTGAACAAAACTAGCACAGTCAAGAGTTAACTTTCCCAGGGTCCTTGGAACCCCTCTAGGCTCATCCATTTTGAGGCACAGACATCCTGATGAACCCTGCTGCCCTAAAGTATCTTGGAGGACCAAGAAGCCCAAACTGTACCACAGGGCTGGCCAAAGGGGGAAAATACATATTTTTTTTCTTGAAACAGAGTGTTGTTGGTATGTGGTGCTCCTCTTCCCCACACACACACTGAGATGCATAATATCCAAAGACAGCCAAAAAATTCTGGCACCTGAAGTAGATTAACTGAATATCTAAGCAGTTCTGTCTTTTCCCCTGCAGTAAAATAGATCAGCAATTATCAGTTAACTAACCAATCATGCTCTTAACATGGAGTTACCTTTAGAGACAATTCACCAGCATATTGGTGAAGCAGCCAGGAATCAGTATAGAAAGAACACTGCATGTAGCTCCAACACACGTACAACTTCACTTACAGCTCTTGCTTATAAGCATGCAGTTCCCCATCACTCTAATAACTCGTGAGAGATGGTCAGTGATGGTGCCACACAATCACCAGGAGATGCAAAGAAGAGAAAGTGATAGCGGGCTGAAGCATTGTCAAGGCTGCAGAGCCCCAAGTCCTCCACGTGATCTCATGGTCATTAATTGCACGAATTGTACTGATGGACCCCCATAACGCCCTTGACAGGGCTCCAACATTTTGCATCTGAATAGCTGGATCTTTTCCAGGCCACAGACAGATGAAGCAGTACTAGACCTACGATATCACAGGAGCATGTATAACCTGCCCAACCTGTGAAATTGAATGTTAATGCAACCAGCATTTATGTATGAAGGCTATCAAGTACATAAAAAGCAAATTAACATTATCATTATCATTATTATTATTAGCCAATGATTTAAGTGGAGAACTAGAAACCAAAGAGAATCTGAAACAGGAGAAGAAAAAGGGAGGGGGGAGAAAATCTAGATATCTATATGTAATGGATTATTATACTCAGGGCTTTTTTTGTCATAGAACGCACTGGAACAATATTCCGGCACCTTTTTTTCAATGGATTTTACAAAGTGACTTTGAAAGGAGTAGCAGATCAGCAGCAAACATCATTAACATAGTGCCTGCAGGCTGTTATTTTGTCTGCTGTCTGCTATCTGATAGTGAGAGACAGCTGCTTGGGATGCTGCTCTGCTGTTCCCTGCTCGGCTTGGGATTGGTATGTGTGCTTACTGCCAGCAGGGATGTGAGTTCTGGCACCTTTTTCTTTTACAAAAAAGCACTGATTATACTTATTAATATACCAAATTGTACCATGAAGGCCTGTTTAAAAAAGAGTAATTCTCTTTCTTAACACTCAGTGAACATCATATTCATTTAATGGGATCACAGTGGGATTGGCTGTCAAGTAAATCTGTTGCAACAACATAACATTTTATGCCTCATTCTTCCATTCTGTGCCCATAAAATTTTATTTATTATTTATTTAATTTATTTATTTAGGAGACTTCTATGCCGCCCCATTCACCGAAGCCTCGGGGCGGCTCACATCCATAAATAAACTTACTTACTTTAATATAAATTAACAGTAAAAATTAAGTCAGCCTGGCCAAAGAATAAAATGAATAAATACTATTAACAATTAAAATGACATTTGAATAAAAAGGTCTTCGCCTGGCGCCGAAAAACAAGTAACGATGGCGCCAGGCGGACCTCTCTGGGGAGCGCATTCCATAGATTGGGCGCCACCGCAGAGAAAGCCCTCCTCCGAGTACTCACCCTCCTAATTTCCTTCACGGAGGGTTCCCGGAGAAGGGCCTCTCCCGCAGATCTCAAGGGGCGGGCGGGCATATATGCACGTAAGCACTCCTTCAGGTAGCCAGGACCCAAGCCGTTTAGGGCTTTATAGGTCATCACCAACACCTCGAATTGGGCCCGGACTTCAGTGGGAAGCCAGTGAAGCTGACGGAGGACTGGAGTCATGTGAACATAACGCCCAGTCCCCGTCAGGTGCCTGGCAGCTCTATTTTGAACCAATTGAAGTATCCGGACTGTCTTCAAGGGTAGCCCCACGTAGAGCACGTTACAGAAGTCAAATTGGGAAGTCACCAACGCGTGTGTCACTGTCGCCAGGCAGTCGTTCTCCAGGTAGGGGCGCAGCTGATGGATCAGCCGAAGCTGAAAGAAAGCGCTCCTCGTCACCGCTGTCACCTGAGCTTCCAGTGAAAGCTCTGGGTCGAGGAGCACTCCCAAGCTGCGAATCTTGTCCCTCAGAGGGAGTGCAACCCCATTCAGGACTAGGTTCAAATCATCCTCCCCGAAGCCCGATCCGCCAACCAACAAGACCTCTGTCTTGTCTGGACTGAGCTTCAGTTTATTGGCCCTCATCCAGCCCATTACCTCGGCCAGGCACCGGTTCAGTACAGCCACTGCCTCACCTGGATTGGTGGAAAACGAGAGGTAGAGCTGGGTATCATCAGCGTACTGGTGATTCTGCAGCCCACACCTCCTGATGACCTCTCCCAGAGGTTTCATGTAGACGTTAAACAGCAAAGGGGACAAAATGGATCCCTGCTGTACTCCATGGCATAGCTGCCATGGTGCAGAGCCATAGTCCCCCAGCACCACTTTCTGGAATCGACCATTGAGAAAGGAGCGGAACCACTGCAAAGCAGTGCCTCCAACCCCCAATCCCGCTAGCCTATCCAGGAGGATACCATGGTCGATGGTATCGAAAGCCGCTGAGAAGTCCAGAAGAACCAACAGGGACGCACTCCCCGTTCTTCTCCCTGCACAGGTCATCGTACAGGGCGACCAAGGCAGATTCAGTACCGTACCTGGGTCTGAAGCCGGACTGAAATGGGTCCAGATAATCAGTTTCATCCAAGAGTGCTTGGAGTTGTCCCGCCACCACCCGCTCCAACACCTTGCCCAGAAACGGGATCTTGGCCACTGGTCTATAATTAGTGGCCATCTCTGGATCCAGTGACGCTTTCTTCAGGACCGGTCGGATTACCGCTTCCTTTAAAGGGGCAGGTACCCGACCCTCCCTCAGAGAAGCGTTAACCACTTCCAAGTGATCCCAATCCCGTGCTTGGTGTTGTTTATTAACCAAGATGGGCAAGGGTCCAATAGGCAAGTGGTGCAACGTACTCGTCCAAGCACATTGTCCACATCATCAGGCCGCAATAACTGAAATTCATCCATTAATTTTGGACCAGACGGCGACATTGGTATCTCCCCAGAAGCCTCTGAATCAGTAGTAGAGTCTAGCTCGTGACGAATCTGAGCGATTTTCTCCCTGCAATGCTTGGCAAAGTCGTCACAGTGGGCCTTCGAGGGTGGAACCAGATCTTTCTTAGGGCCAGGGCAGACCAGGCCTTGTACCACTCGAAAAAGCTCCGCCAGATGGCATTTTGAGGAGGCAATGGAAACGGAAAAGAATTTCCGCCACAGCATAGGCCCGATAATGGGCTCTTAAGTGTGTTCAGTCAGATTCATCCCGTGATCTCCTCCACTCTAGCTGTCTCCCAGCCTGCTTCATCGTCCGCAATTCAGGTGTATACCAAGGGGAAGAGTGGGCTCTGCCTGGCGGGAGAGGACACTTAGGAGCAATCGTGTCAACAGCCCTAGTCATCTCCCCGTTCCATAGTTCAACCACAGCCTCGACAGAAGCACCAGTCTTGTCAGCCGGAAACTCCCCCAGGGCCTTCAGGAATCCGTCTGGATCCATCTGGCTCCGGGGGCAGACCCACACAATCGGGTCCGCACTCTTACAGAGGGAGAGGCCGCTCTCGAACACAAACCTCACGAGGAAGTGATCTGACCATGACAGGAGTGTCAGACATAAATTCCTCACCCTCAGACCACCCTCTTCCTGCCCCGTCGAGAAAACCAGGTCCAGAGTGTGTCCACGTTCATGGGTCGGGCCTGTGACATGTTGAGACAGCCCCATGGCCGTCATGGAGGCCATGAAGTCCTGAGCCGCCCCAGTCAGACCAGTCTCGGCATGGAGATTGAAATTTTAATAATATACCATCTTCAGTAGAAGGTTCTTTTGTCTATTAGCCAGGAATGCACGGATTCATCCCTTCATAAAAGTACCACACTACATCAAGATACACTACATCAAGCACATGTTTTTTTTCAAAATACATTACAAGGGACATTGTAAGTTAAAAGGTCTTCTACTTACACTCTGAAAATCAGAAATGTACACCAGAAGATCACGTTACTTATGTTATGTCTCCGGTGCATTCATGCTTCTGCCCAATAAAAAGGACCTTATTTTCAAAACATGAAAACAAAAGTCTTCCAAATGTGAATCAATACCCCATGCTTTCATGCTTTCTGCATCAAATATAGAACCCCTGGAGAATTCTCCACAATCCTGTGAGTTTCTTTCAAACAGGTGTCCACGTTCAACATGTCAAGGAACAGAGCTGGGGAAGCTGCATGATATCAAGCAGGGGATGGGGTATGAGGCGAGACTGAGGGAACTGGGTCTCTTCAGCCTGGAGAAGAGGAGACTCAGAGGGGATATGTTGGCGACATACAGGTATGTGAGGGGGTGTCACACGGAGGTGGGTAGAGAGCTGTTCTCCCCTGCAGAGGAAGGCAGGACGTGCTCCAACGGAGCAAAGCTCGGGGAGCCAAGGTTCCATTTGGACGCCAGGAAGCACTTCCTGACAGTCAGGACCCCGAGGGTGTGGAATGGGCTTCCACGAGAGGTCGTTGAGGCCCCATCGGTGCGGGTGTTCAAGGATAGGCTGGACGTCCACATGGTGGGCATGTCGTGAGCGGAGCCGGCTGGAGCCGGGGATCAGACTAGATGGCCCAGGAGGCCCCTTCTGACTCGCTCTGTTTCTCTGTTTCTAAGAGGAGGATGGGTAATGTGTCTGCTTTACTCTTCAGTAAATGCAATGAAGTAATGAGATAAAAGGCTAATTTTACGCTGCCTGTGTGACTGGACCATCTTCATGACGAGTTACTTACACCAGACAATGGAGAATAGAGGACCATATGTGAAGATAGGGAAGTACAGACTTTATTAAATCTGCTCTGCCTGCATTTCACAGATTGCCATGCAGCTTTTCTTCCACTCGCAGGTAAAACTGATTTTACACAATTGCATTAATACACTTATGCAAATCTGTAAATCTGAAATGGACAAATTCCCCCAGTTGCACATTTTCATGCTTATGTGTATGGGGAAACTGCACATCTTTGGTCTGTGCTTTTAAAAATGTTAGGGGTATATTTTTATGACTAAATCTGTATAAAATTACAGAAAGTAAAAATAGAAACAGTCCACAGAATCTGTGTAAATCAGGAAAAGCTTGTCTGCTATAGAATCCACAGATTACTTTAACAGAAATCCAAATTCATTTGAATGTGTTGCAGTTTTTTTCAACATTCGTAGAAATGATTCAGCAGAACCCTCTACATGAAGATGGCAGGAGTCTCATCACAAGAATTACGATTATGTGGGAGAATCCCCTGTGAAAATCCTACTTAAGAACATAGGAAAAGCCATGCTGGATCAGAACCAAGCTCCATCTAGTCCAGCACTTGGTGCACATAGTAGCAAACCAGCTGCCCACAGGATCCCTCAAGCAGGATGGGTGCAAGACCTCGTCCTGCTCAGGCTCCTCAGCATCTGGTGGATGCAGGCAGGCCACTTCTAGTAACGGGTAACACACAGCCAGCAAGGCTAGTAGCCCCTGACAATCTCCTCCCTCTGTAGCTTCCCATGGAGTGGCTTTCTTTTTCCCATGGAACAGCAGTAGGAATATTCTGCATGCGATGGATTAACTTCTTCTAATGTAGGAAGAGCTGTACCACATAGCAAACTAGATGTAGCTAGTTCCTTCAAGCTTGGCCAAGCTGGTAAGCGAATATATTAGAATTATAAGTTGCTCTCACATTTAACTAGGATGAAACTCTGAAAACTTTCAGATTCAATGGTTTATTTGCTTATCTAGCTATTTATTAGTGAGGAGCAATGTTGGGAAGTGAAAAGGGGTCCAAAACAGGTTACCTGAAGGAAAGACAGTTTTCATATACAAATTATACCCAAACCAGAAATGAGGGTTTCAGATAAGGTTGCTCTCCTAAGCATGCTTTACTTGCAAGTTAACTCCATCAAAATCAATAGGGTTTACTTCACAGGAATGATGAATTGAAAAATTCATGTGAAATGCCCTACTTGATCAGAAATCTAACATTTGGGACAAAGCTGCTCCTCTCTCAGAGATTTGCTGTGCTTCCTCTGTTTCCCCAATGTATTTTGTCCTGGTGCTCCCACTCAATTGCCCGTCACCTGGAGCCAGTGCTAGAAACACTGCTGTAACCACTAGAACTGCCAGTGAATTTCGTACCATCCCAGTATCACACCCCACCCATCCCTGCTTAAATGTCTTCCTCCTCTCCTGCCTCCTACCAATAGGTGGGAAAAGTTGGAAAGGGATGTTTCACTTCAGCTTAAATGTTAACTTCCCCCACCAAAGAATAGCTGCCATATTCAAAAACCTTCAGAAAATGGTTCTAATTTGATTTGCACCCATTGCATGTTTTGCACCTGCAGAGTTCAATTAAATAGAACAGTTGTGAGCTGGGAAGCTTGCCACAGGGATGCTGATATCTGTCACAAGTGGAATGTCTAAACCAGCTTCAGTTCTGCACCAATAGCATACTTACTTACGGACCTTTGTACTGAGATATTTTACGATCCTTCAACATTACAATAACCTCACAAGTCCTATCAAGTTACTTTACAAAGATGCATCTTCTGTCACTGATACAGAACTAAGCAAGATGAAGGATCTCCTGTATTTGCACTATGCAAAGCATTCAAATTATTATGGGTTTTTTTTCCTCTTCAAACCTCTTATTTTCCTCCCATTTTTAACTCTACTAACAGCATATAGACAGGGGGAAATACTTATAATAAAAGTAAGTCTAATCATATGAATGTGTGATTAAACTGATCTTGATCTGTACTTGGATAAAAAAGATTAAGTAATAAATTAAAAGCATAATATCCTTGCTAATGAAATCAGTTCTTTTGTGAACTCTTTGGTCATCCCTTTCAGTATCAGCTGTCTAAAATTCCTAATGCACTCCATTTATTTCAATAAGTTGCAAGTATACATACGTTTTATCAATATTATAGATTTCAGTTGTCAGACTACATTAATTTCAATGTCAACTCCATCCACCAAGTTCCTGGGCTTTGAACAAAATAGCTCAATGTACCAGTAAATATGCATTATTCTTATTCCAGAATGAGTGTTTATGCAATGAGTTAGTCTATATTTTCCATTGCCTTTCATTTAGGAAGAATGCTTCCTTTTCAGCATTCCTCTGGTATAAGTTTTAGTATATATACAATCAAAAGAAAGGCTTGGATAGCTCCAATGTCCACTTCTCTTATTACATGTCAAAATTGTATTCTACAGACAGGTCCTTTTCTAGCAGGCTGAGATAAGTAGCTAAATCTGGATTCATCTTCTGTTAGCTGGAGGGAATCACCTCAGATCTGTTAAAACTAAGATTATCACCTGATTAGAACATCTGAGATCAGAAATAGTTTGCATCAAGCCGAAGTAACAATCATGGACACGCTGCACTGCATACACACATATGCGCGCGAAAGAGAGAGAGAGAGAACACAGCCTGCATACTCATGCAGAGATGCTGACATGTCATGAATACTTAAAGTTTAAATGGTAAGCTAATATAGGAGAATATTTGTGGATTTTTAAGCAGGGAGAAAAAGATATGAGTGGTAAGTTTGTACAAGGGCCTTTATTTATTGCTGGAAATAGAAAAGTGCATCCAATAGTCTGTAGAAATTTACTATCTTTTTTTCCCTTGGAATAAGCGATATCCTCTATGCTTTTTTAATGACTCTGTTTTTCCCCCTTAAGCGTCTACATTCAATTTAATGTTTACTCGCTACTTGAGGAAATATTAGCCGGATAAATTGGTGCTTGCTAATCGGAAATACATTCGGTCTCAGTACTACTACAGTCAACAATTTCTATGTAATAAATGCAAGTATTTGGGAATAAAATTTGGAATGAAAGAAAAACAACAACCCACTACTGCTAACATGAATTCCCAAAGAGTTCGACATGATGCTCCAAATTACTCAAACCAGAGAGTAGCATTTGGAATAATTTAAAGATAATTATCCTTCCTCTAGAAGTCAGATGGGTTGAAGCACTTGTTCATGTCACTACGAAAGGTGAAGTGGCTATGTGTTTAATGTATGGCAATATTTTACTCCATCACTACAGACCAATGCTTGGTGCAAGAAATTTTTAAAGTCCAATTAATCCCTGGTAGGAGGAAGACAAAGAATCAAGAGGAGGCAACGGGTTAAGTTTATCTTCTTCCCCGTGAATGTAGACTTGTACAATAACGGGAAGGGCAAGATCAGATCCATCCTGCCTTTGTTTCTCTGAAGCAGCACAGATGAGTGAGGACAACCAAGTCAGATTTCCCAGGAGGAAAGGTACAGAATACATGCCCATTCAGTGCAAACATTGCCACTTCCCTAAACTATTATTATTATTATTATTATTATTATTATTATTATTATTAGAACATTTCTATGCCGCCCCTTGCCGAAGCCTCGGGGCGGCTTACAACACAATAAAATACAATACAAAAATAACAATATAAAATTAAAATTAATAATATATAATAAATAAAAAATATAAACGATATAAAAGAAGTTATAAAAGAAAAGTTATAAAAGAAAAGAAGTCGCCCTGGCCAGATAAATAAGTAAATATTGTTAACAATTAAAATGACGTTTAAATAAAAAGGTCTTCACCTGGCACCGAAAAACAAATAACGACGGCGCCAGGCAGACCTCTCTGGGGAGCACATTCCATAGATTGGGCGCCACCGCAGAGAAAGCCCTCCTCCGAGTACCTACCCTCCTAATTTCTTTCACGGAGGGTTCCTGGAGAAGGGCCTCTCCCGCAGATCTCAGGGGGCGGGCGGGCATATATGGATGTAAGCGCTCCTTCAGGTAACCAGGTCCCAAGCTGTTTAGGGCTTAGTAGGTCATAACCAACACCTTGAATTGGGCCCGGACTTCAATGGGAAGCCAGTGAAGCTGTCGGAGGACTGGAGTCATGTGAACATAACGCCCCGTCCCCGTCAGCAGCCTGGCAGCTCTGTTTTGAACCAATTGAAGTATCTGGACCGTCTTCAAGGGCAGCCCCACGTAAAGCGCGTTACAGAAGTCAAGGCGGGAAGTCACCAGCGCGTGTGTCACCGTCGCCAGGCAGTCGAACTCCAGGTAGGGGCGCAGCTGATTAATCAGCCGAAGCTGAAGGAAGGCGCTCCTCGCCACCGCTGTCACCTGAGCTTCCAATGAAAGCTCCGGGTCGAGGAGCACTCCTGAGCTGCGGACCTTGTCCCTAAGAGGGAGTGCAACCCCATTCAGGGCCAGGTCAAATTCACCCTCTCAACTAGCACAACTTTAAACTGGATTAAAGGATTGAAGGATTAAAGGCAGAATAGGAAAAAAGAAGCAGTGGTTGGGGATGGGCAGAAAGAAGCATGAGAGGGTTTGAGTGGGGACTTTGGGCAATTCATCTAGGTAAGGACATTCCTGAATGTTGAATAAAATGCACATGAAAACCAAGTCAAGACAGCTTCAGAACTCTTTGCCGTTTTGAAGATGAAATGAGCAGGCAGGACACCAATCTAGTCAGTGGGATGATTATTGTCTTTCCAGCAAGTAAAATTTAATCGAAGGAGTGGAAAGAGGGACTTTTCCGTGTCATTGTGCCATGTGCATGTGTGTGTATTCATGGGTGTGCAAAACATATGAATGGGTGGGGAAACATCTGGCTTCCTGGAAGCATTTTTTTAGCATGGCCCCCACTTTTACACTTGCACTGCTGCAGAGAACCAGTCACGGTATCAGTGTTCAAGATGTTCAGAGAAGGTGCAAATGTTGCCCTGTGCCCAGCAGTCTAATAGATCTGCCAATGGGCTGAAGAGCATGGCCTCTGCAGCCTGCAGTAAAGGCTAGGCGGATTGGTGGAGGGGGCCCTTAAGAGAACCTGGTCTCAAGCCACGAGAGGCTTCAAAGGGAACGGCCAGGAGGGCACTGGCGGCTGGCATTGGTGGAATGGGCTCGGGTCACGACGCAAGCAGAATGTAAGAATTCTGGCTAGATCCGAACCTAATTTCTCATCTTTTAGCCAGTTGTTCAGAGGCGGTAAACCTGCAGGCTTGTGTGATCACACAAAGACCAGATTGACTTCCCAGTTCAACAAAACTACATTTGGAAAGCAATGATGAGGATGGTGTGTGATACTAAAATGCATTCTAAATGCCACAACAATGGACAAATACGATCTTAGTGCATTCTGATATTACTACTTTCTAGAACTCATTTTAACAAAGAACCTTAAAATGTTAACATTTAAAAAAAAATGGTGAAACCTATGTCATTGACTTAAAAATGATGGAATATGATCAATGCATATTTGAGTCTACCTTATTTCTTTTGCTTCTTTGCATGAATTATAACTCAACGGCTGGCATGCTTTGAATTCCTTAGCATTTTCATACCTAATAAGTGAATCTTCCTGCATGTGTATGTTTTAAGGCAGTCTTTATAAGTTCTGTGTTTGAACATCTGTCAAGGGATGGAGATTAGCTGAATAGATACAGGATGCAAGTATATTATATTCTGTGTTATCCCATATACTGCAATTATCTTGATCTTGTGACAGTTATAGCCACTTTTCCAGACTTGTTTTTACTTCAAATTCAGAAATTTATTTAAGTTGAATCCAAATTAAATTGATATGTAACAAGTCTTCTCCCCTTTCTTTCCTTTGCAAAACCATATTTTAATAAGCATCCTTATAGGCATATGATACTGCGTCTTCCATTTTATTATGAGCCAGTCTCTTTTCAAGCTCAGCCATAGATTGTAGTTTCATGGAACCATTTCGAGGGTCCCTTTAATACCAACGAGTTGGATGCCATCAAAAATCCCAGTGCAGATTTCCCAGCATCGCTCTCTCGGATGTGTTCTGTCCTACCATTCCTGCCGGCACTTTAGGCTTGTCAGGAAGATTAGGCAAGAGAGAGATGCATCCATCCCTTTTCACTCTGTCCTCCTCCCTCTATCCCTTTTCACTCTGTCCTCCTGTTATGATAATAATGTTCATAGTCTTGTTTTATCTTTGGGTTATGGTTACATATTGTATTTATTTTATTTTGTGTATTCTGGTTTTCTTGGATTTTGATAGCATTATGATTTTAGTGTTATTGGCATTAATTGTCTATTTGTCTTGTGTGTTTTATATTCTGTCTACTGTATGGATTTTAATTGTGTGAACCACCCAGACAGCCTATAGCTAGTGGGACAGCATACAAATGAAATAAACAAATAAATATTCATGTCCCTGTTTGGATGCCATGCCGTGGCTCATTCCAGGTTATTTTGCTGACCATGAGCTGCGGCACCTGTGGATGCCATACAGGGCCCCCATGCAGGGTCGCCATGCCTTTTCAACCAGGTGAACATCGAAAAAAACTCTTGCATAACCCTAAGAGAGAACGACTAATAACCCCTGCCTGCTACTCTTGCATGACGGGACCACCCCCAAGTGGATATTAAGGATGGCGGTCATGCATGAGCTGCATGTACCACAGCTTTGCGGTAGGTTAAATAACCCACAATGGCCCATCCTGGCATTTGGGCAGCCTCTGTGTAGAGATTGCTTATTCCACAGGGCAGGGACGTGGGCATGGTTAGAACCCATCTGCTCTCCTCTCTGTTATTGTGTCTTTGGTATTCCAGCCATTGTACCAATACTTGATCCACTTCAACGTTGTCCTTCCATGTTTCCCAAATTCCTGCTTGCTTGAACGTCTGTCCAGCATCTTTTCCTTGATCGCTCATTTTCCCATGCCACCACACTGAGCATTATTTGCAGCAGGGATAGGAATCTTTTTATCTGCTTAGTACCCTTTGGGAGTAACCTGTCGAGATCACGTGGTGGGGGCAGGTGGCCTGGAGCTAGAACGGAGCGGGCAGCTCACAGCGGCTTGGTTGCTTCCGGCGGTGAGTGAGCTCCATCGTGCAGCAACATTCTCACATCCCTGCAGTTTCACCTGGTCACAGTGCGATCAGATAGGAATATTTCATGGACCAGCTGTTCTTATCCTGAACTGGAATATCTCATTTATTATCCAAATGTACCCTGTGACCTCTTTGCAACTCTGTGTCAGTACAGCACTACTCAAAGGCTACTTACTCAGCCAAATGTCTCATTATCCACACATTTTGGATGTCCTCCAGACTATATGGATAAATGAAGCTATACTTTATAGCACAGTTTACTCTGAAGATAATTTTTTATAAAATTATTGAATTTTGTAAAAAGGAAAAAGAAAAAAATGCTTCAGAACAACCTACTCTGTTGTAAATTCTTTTGAAACTCAGAATCTATATATAAAAAGTATAATTGCATTATACTAAAATGATAATATTATGAAGTTTCTTTCTGTTTCTAAGAACAAAATAAATAATTCAAATTTATTTGAAGAGTCCATCTGCCAATAAAAGAGTTTCATCACACTTCAATATCTTGCTATTTGTCTATAAAAGGAGCTTTTCCTGGCAGATGTTTCAATAGTTTTTTATAAATATTTGGTTATTATATTTTCTTTGTAAAGTAGCCAAACATATAATTTCCCAAAGTCAGTAGTTTCTGCTGACTGGAATTAAGAAGCTATTATATGCCTGTTCAGATAGATAGATAGACCAACCAATATACAGAGACTTTTATCCTGTATAAAGAGGAAGCAGGGTGGGGGGAATCTCTTCTAAAATACAACTGCTATTTTCCTAAAGTGCACAACTGTGATTTCTAGTAATTTGCAGCAAGTTGCCATCAGCCCATTAATGCACCCGGGCAATATTTTTCAAACATAATATGCATTTGCAATACTTTATGGTAGAAGAAAGTGGGCAACATTTTATTTTATTGTGTTTTTATTATATTGAGACTAAAAGTCTTCCTAATCTGCCCCTGAAGGCTTGGGTTGGATAGCAGGGTGTCAAAAGAGCACAAGTATAAAATTAATGTCTAGGGCTGCACCTCGATTGCAACTAGTTTGATTGCCATGGAATATCTCAAAGAATCATGGGAATATCATTTTGTGAAAGTGCTAAGGAATGAATCTTGAAACTTCTGAACATCTTGTAGAGTTTCTTTTCTCTGGAAAAATGCAGTTAAACAAGTTTTAAAACAGTTTGTACTATTGTGTAGGTGCACATGAAAAGCACGCTCAGGTTGCAAATATGGACTGGATACAGATGGGTGAGAAATTTGTTCCAGTTTTGATAACAACTTACCAACATTTTCATACCTTGTAATATCCAGAATGCAGTAAACTTGAGATTTTGAAAAATTCCAATGTGGGAGCAACCAAAACTGCCACATTTGTTCACCTCGATGTAGGGCTTTGTATGTTCATTTCTTAAAAAGCAGAGTTTAAGAAATTTACATTTCTGTCAAGCTGCATTAAGGTTGCCACATCTTTATTTCCACTGGGCTCCTCATCTTTAATGGCTACAAAGGAGGCAAGTACAAAATGGTCTTCTCCATGCTAAGAAGAGTTCTTCCCATTGAATTGGGCCAGTACATATAGGTGGGATTTTATAAGAATTTGTCCAAAGTTCCAGATCCCTTCAGTGGAGAGAACTTCAGCTTTTAAAAAGATGAGATGTGCAAGAAAGGAAAACGTTCACTCTCTAGGACTGAATGAAACCCTGTTTGTTTTCTCTCCTAGCCTATATGCCCCAGACATCAAATTTAGGTTACCCAAAATAGGCTTACTCCCAGGACATGCCGAGATTCAGAATTCAACAAGCCTGCACAGGGATTGGGTTGTAACATCGCAAGGCATTTCCCTCTCTGGAAGCACAGATGGGATGGTCAGGTGGTTGCTTCTAATCAACCATAGAATTTACAACAGATGTCAAGGAGAGGACAATATCAGGTATGACGTTCAAACGATGAGCTTCTGCCCACTGGCAAAAGACCTTCACTTGCACACATAAACATTATATTTATATTGTATTAAAAATGAGCAGATGCTTCAGTGTTGTCAGATATGCCTGGGGTCCAAAGAAAAAACATGAACATCAAGAACTGTGCAAACAGCAAGGCATTTTCTCTCTGTATTCCTCACAGCAATAAGGCAAGCTGCTAACGAAAAGTCAGGCTAGTGCTCCATTTTAAAAGGGGCTCATTTTTTGGCAGTAGGAGGCCTACAACAAAACAACCACAAACAGCAGTCAGAGATCTGGCTTCAAATGTAGTTCTTTCTTGTACATGTGAATGCCTTCTTTAGATACAGTTAGTGCTCTAGAAAAAATTGGTGTGCACAGAAACATGAATGGGAAGATCCGGTTCTTGCCTGGATGTATGCAGGGATCTTATGCCCTCTCCTAGCTGGAATGGCTTGGGAGGGGGACGCGTTTTCAGCTGGGAAGGCGGGGCAGGAACACCTGAGCATGAGGGTGGACACAGAGTACACAGTATCCTGGAACAGTGGTAGAAACTACAAAAGCCAGCTCCTTGTTTGCACTGGCCTCTTTCCGTGCTGGCTCCCAGCCACCCTCTCTGGATGCATGGCAGGATTGGCTGGTCTCTCCCATGTGTGGGCGACAAATCAGGAGTTTTACCTGTTCACTGACTGGGGCAGTGAATGTGATTTCTTTTTTGCTTATTTGTCGTTGCCCAGACTGCACTGTGCCAGGATTTGATTTTTAGTAGTGGCTATGCAAAGAAGGTTAATTAGCCGCTTGGCTGGGAGGTGTGGGGATTTAACAAGGAAGCATGTTCTGGTGAGCACTTGAAGGCCCCTTTATGGTGACTGGTACTTCTGGAGGTCTGTCCTTCAGAGCTGTGGGACCCATGGACAGGATGTTATGATTAATAGTGTTGCTGTCATGGTATTTTTATTCCACCTATATCTAGTACTGAGATTCAAGGCAACTTACAACATTAAAAAGACTGTGTGGTTAAAAAAATAGACATGTACAAAAGTTATAAAGTGCCAACATTGAAAAAGCCATAAAAATTAAATCGACATCAGAACTAGACTTACTGCAGTCTCACAGGACCAAGCTATTCCTAAAGACCTGTTAGAACAGAAAAGTTTTTGCCTGCTTCCAGAAAAGTAACCAGGGGGCACCAGTCTAGCTTCCCTGGAATGGCTGTTACAGAGCTTTGGGGCAACTACCAAGAAGTCCCTGTCTCACATTCCCACCAAGATGTCTGTAAAGGAGGCAGGATCAAGGGAAAGGCCTCCTCTCAATGTGGTCTTTCGGATAGCCAAAAGCTGAGCTGTGCAACGCTTTGTCAATCATAACCAGCACTTTGAATTGTGCCTGGGAACAGACTGGGAGCCAGTCAAGTTCTTTCAACAAAGGAGCTGTACAGCAGACTGGTAGCAGTTTCTTGAACCAGCTGGAGTTTCTGAACTGCCTTCAGGGCAGCCCGCCCCACACAGAGCATGTTACAGTAATCCAAATGGGATGTAATTAAGGCATGTGCCACTGCAGCCAAGTCAGACGTCTCTAGGAATGGGCACAACTGACAGACTAGTGTTAACCATGCAAATGCACTCTTGGCCACTGCTGAAACCTGCCCATCCATGCTCAGGGTTCAGTCCCAAAATACACCCAAGCTGTGAGCTGTGTCCTCCGAGAGAGTGTAACCCCATCCAGCACAGCTCCTTGATCTTCTTTCCAACTGACCAGGACCATCACTGTCTTGTCCACACGAAGCTTCATATTGTTTGCCTTCATCCAGCCCATTACTGCTGGCAGACCCTGACTGAGCTCTGAAACAGCTTCCGTGGAATGAGATGGAAAGGGGGACGAGAGATGGGTGTCATCGACATCCTGGTGACACTGAACCCCAAGACTCCAGGCTACCTCTCTCAACAGCTTCATGCTAAATAGCATGGGGGCAGAACAAAAACCTGAGGAAATCAAACAGGAGTCCCCCAGCACTACCTTCTGGGTCCACCTCTCCAGGAAGGAATGGGACCACTGCAAAATAGTGTCACAATGGGGGTGGCTGGGAAGGATACCATGGTAAATGCTATTGAAAGCTGCTGCAAGGTCCAGCATTACCAACAGGGACACAATCCCCCGTCTAGTTTCTAGTGAAGTTGATCTACCAAGACAACCAAAGCTCTTTCCATCACACAATCAGATCTGAAGCCAGACTGAAATGAATCTAGATACTCCATCTCATCCAGGAATTCTTGGAGTTGGGAGGCCAGCAGGCACTCTAATACTTTGTCTTTGGGACTAACTTCCTTCAGCTCTATCTGAAGTTGTGAGGCACTGGAATGGTGTGACTCAAGGATAACTTCTCTGAAGTTGTGGCTCAGGAGAAGTAGCAGGGGCTAGAATCTGTGTTTGTCTCCTGGGGAGGGGTTGGCTAGATGCATAAAGGTAGGACAATTCTTCCAGGATCCTTGGAGTTCTATTCCAGCATTTACACATGCAGTTCCTGGGTGAAGGGCTTACCTAGATTAAATATGGAGCATCTAGTTCACCCAAGCTCTTGCTCTGTCTCACAATTTCCTTCTCTGGGTGCAACTGCACTGATGAAGCCTGGGTGATATAGCCATTCTTCCAAGATCCTGCTGTTGTTGTTTTCTTCATTGAAAAAGTCATATCATAATGACAGAAGCTTACACTGAACTGATCTCATGGTAAACCAGTGCTTATGATCCATGGAATGGAGGAAATCCAACTTTGTGAGAGAGGACTTCAGCTCATGCCTACCAGAACTTAGCCAGAAAAATGGTGAGATCTACACAGATTCATTTTCCCCAAGCCCTTTTCTCTGAAACTTGGGTTCAGAGCATCTCTACTCCAAACCATCACCTGAGTTGGGCTTGCAAATTATCATTAGGAAGGATTCACTAATCCGAGCTTTCCCAGGCCATCCCTTCTCCTGAAATATGACCAGAAGGAACTAGGAAAATGAGGCAACTGAAGGGAGAGAAGGGAGGAAGCCAAAAAGTCTGCACCAAATTCCTAATTCTCCAAACAGTGAGGCCTGACCTGGGCATTAAAATTATTTACACTGATTAGAAAACAGGGAGACAAGTCCCATACAACTCCTTGCTTCCCCCTCCTTCTAAAAGAAGAGCTTCACATTTGCAACTTCATTTTAGAGATCAAATGAATTAAACCCTGGTGTAGAGCTGGGAGGGTGACCAGTTCAAAGGGATTTTTAATTAAAAAATAAGTCAACAACAAAAGACAATAATTTCTACAAATGTTTTCAACCCCAAGTATCTGATTACATGTGAGAAAAATGACACCTGTTAAGAGAAACCATTTAACTTTTTAAATGCCAGTTGCCTCTGTCTGACAAAAATTGCTTCCTTGTGTGAAATAAGCAGCGTGTTATATGTGTCGATACTTCTATTGTGCATGTGTGTATGCATAGATAATGCACTAGACATTCAAACAACTTTGTATTTGCCATTCTGCTTCCGAGGGTTCCCCAGAAACTAGGTCTATATGCATTTTTTTCAATCTGGCAGCAGGTGGCAGTAGGCAGTGAAGAATCTGCCCTTCCAAAGCATACTGCCAGAAAAGGCTGAATAGCAAAGCTAAAATGAAACACGTCCAAGACGTTTGCCACCCTAGAGTTATGAATTTATCTGATAGAAAAGAACTGTCAGAGAGGATTTGTAAACCATCCTTTCTAAACAGAGCCTTTTTTGAAACACTAGGAGAATGCTAAATGAACGCAAAAGTAAAACTGAGGCCGCTGCTAGAGGGCACCATTATGTATGTCTAAAAATGTACTTCTGTGGATTAAATTCCATGTTGTTCAGAAGAAACTTCTGTGTTGGATCCAGTGGGACTTCTCCTTCTGCAAAAGGGCTTGCCCACTCTCTCCTCTCCCTGTAGCCCCCAATGCCCTATATCTGCTCCGTATGGCCCACCAGCCTGCTGGTGCGCACCCAGCTATGGGGAAATCTATCTCACCAGAAATTTTCTTCCACTGCTGGAACCACGACATTGAAGCAGGCGTTCTCTTGGCCTCCTTATACGGAAGTGGATTCTACATGTACAACTAGCTATACAACTATTGTAATGATTGCATGATCGCCTGACTGTTTGCAATGTCCATTGGAAGAAGGAGCTCATAGTGCCAGGGTTGGCATAGTGAGGATAACCGTGTGCCCCCGGCCATGTGAATCTGCCAGTGTTTCTTACTCTAACTTGGTATTTACTTGGGCTCTGACGTGTTCTTCCAGTAGGCATTCAGCCAAGGGCTCTGAGGTGCACAAAACCCGTGTTTGGCTGCTGACAACTTTTGCAAGATCAGAAAAACTCTGCAGTCTCTGGAGGTTGGCCCAGCGTTTGGGAGACAGTTACCCAGGGATGGGTCCTGTCATGATGATGGACACCATCATGAAGAGAGTCTTTGACAAAGGCAGCCTTGTGACTGCTCAGTGCCTGACATCTCCAGTTCCCAGGCAGCAACTTGGAAAGACCTGTGAGAATAAGGATTCAGAGTGCACAGGGCTGAGCTGCAGCCCAAGATCTGGCTTGGTAGAAGGCAACAATTCATGAAGCAGAAAATATATTCGCACACATGCATTGTCTTCATTTTTAACACAACTTCTCAGTGGCTGCTTCCATGCTGTGTTTCCCTCCAGGTTACTTGTCTCATTCTCTTTCTACTAGCAGGCAAAGACATCTATATTCTGACAGGCTTTTGGTGTGGAAGCTCTTCTGCTGCTGAAGAAGATTTTAATCTGCTGGAAGGTCTAGATTTCCTTCCTTTTGCCTTTTGTGTTCAATTGCATTGTTTTACTGAAGATTTTTTAATCTATATTTTTTATTATTAGCGACCTTAAGCACTATTTTGGTGGACAGTATATACATTTAATAAATAAATACTTTTCTATGAAAATAACATCAGTAAACTGGAAAAGATCAGATATAAACTAAAACGTGTGTGTGTGGGAGAGGGAGAGATTGAGAGAGAGTTGTGTGTTGTAGCAAGAATTTTGTCAAGAGGATGAGTTTACTTTATTTCCAGCAGAACTGAAAATGAAAACAGAATGCCCAGTGGTAGCTCTTTGGACAAATCAGTAGCCGCTGGCTTCTTTTATTGCCACTTTTCACAGCTTTGAACGATTTCCTCTAATAGCAAACTTGACGGCCCTGAGCCAACCAGTAGCCCAGTGAGCACTGGGCAGCAAAGTGTTTTTTGCACATTGAAGTGGGAATGCAGAAAAAATACTGGATGATAGAAAGAGAAACACTTGAGCAAAGTTATCTGATAAAAACAATGTCCTTGCATAGATTGATTAAAAAAAAAAAAAAACTCAACACCTTGCCAGTATTAAGGAGAGAGGAGATTGTCAGCTGGGAGGCACTTGGTTCCAGCAGAAAGATTGCAGGTCTGAACAGGGATGGGTAACTTTGCCAAATTAGCTTTCTCCTGAATTCTTTTTTTTTTTCCAAATTGCAAATTCTTTCTATCCTGGATATGCACGTTTTGAAAATGCTTATTCAAAAACAAAATTCTCACCAAAAGTATACTGAAATAAAATTTGAACCCTATCTGAACAGGCCCAATTCCATAGGATCAGCTCTTCCCAAGCAGAGAGGGTGTTATGCTCTGGCTGATATACTGCTGCTTACAATAAAGAAATTGCTGTGCACTCAAAGCCTATGGACAAATCTGTCATTTCTGAGTTTTCACTACATTCAGGTGTGCTTTTTTTAAACATTCACATCCTTTTTTCCCTGCATATGAAGGAATTTGGTAAGACGCTTTGGTGAGTTCTTAACTGAAACCGACTGAACTGTAATTTTCACCTATCCCAATGTCTGACAAACAGCAGATAACGATTCAGAACTGTTGTAGACTTGCTGAGCAAAAAGAAGGCTTCTTAGACTAAACCATAGACCTGAGGGGGGACACATAGCAGCAAAATGATATAAAACAGGCAGTGATGCATAGGCCGAAAGAAAAACATGTACACAGGGAAGAGATGACCACGTTATAAAGGGCATACAGTTTTTTGAAAATGGTATGTCGAAGGAAGAGAGAAAAGAGAGAAAGAGAAGGGAATAAGGTCCTTGGAAAGGCCTGGATAAGATACCAAGGGTTGAAAAGCAGCAATTTTTAAAGTGCAAAAAGAAACTGGAGATACTTTGGTCAGAAATAATATGAACATGAGAACAAAAATGAAAATTATGCAATAGGAAAACTGTGGAAAGAAGTGTTCACACTGAATAAAAGAAACAGGTATCAGGTTAGAAGATGTATAAACATGGGTGGGAGTGGGGGAAGGATTGTAATGAAAATGCAAAAAATAGTGCTCACATGCCCAGCTCGCAATGACAACAGCTTATATAAGATAAAGCAAGTAAGAATACTGAGTTTAAGTCCAATTAGCAAGCACTAATACTATTCCAAGGAAGGCAAACATCATGTTGAGTGAAAAAGAAAGAGGTTTGCAGGGGGGCGGGCATGCTCCTGTTTATAAAATTGGTTAAAGATATATTCGGAAGCACATGCTCAAACAAAATAAAACATTGCTGTCACTGTAGAAAGTTCATGAGCACATTGAAAAGAAGCAAAAGGAAGCACTATATAAATATTTTTCTAAACAGAGGCAGGGAAGTTTTTGCTGTCCAGCAAACCTCAAGCAAAGTTGTTTGCCTTATGAAAAACACATACAAAAGACAATGGGGCACAGGGTAGCTGTAATCAGGAAACAAGCTTCAAGCTGTCTTCCAGGCCTAGCACGAGACACTAACCCTAATCAGGCATGATTTTAACAAAAGTGGGGAAAGCTCACTGCAGTCTGCAGTCCACCGTCACCACCGTGTCGTATCAGAGTCCTGCACGGAACGCAAACACACACCTTTGCGCAGGCGCTTCCCCGCTGCAGCTGTGGGGTTAGGACATGGCAGGAGACGGACACATGGCCCTGCCACGGGTCTAGTATGCCTGGTCACGTGCGGTGAGGCCGCTTGCTGAGGCCCTGTCCCTGCCCATGTGTGAGTCTCTGTCATTTTTGTAAGGCCTCATTAGGCCTCCGGTCGGGATCCTTAGAGCAGGGGTTCCTGAATTATGTTCCATGGAACTCTAGTGTTCCGCAAAAGTCTCGAGGGGTTCTGTGAAAAAATCTCAACAAGTAAATTTAAAATGGATTTTAAAATGAAACCACACGAGGCCGACTATTCGATTGGCAGTTGGTGTCCAAGCAGCAAACAAGGAAATGCATTGTGTCATTTGGTTCCTAGGACTATTGGGAATAATCAAAAGAATTTATTTGGGATATTACCATATAATCACTTTAATTCATTTGTTATACTTAAAATGTTTGCTGTTTATTTCCAAACCTATTACGTTATACAAAGCACTTAGGCAGTAGGAACAGAAGGAAGGAAGGGAGGGAGGGAGGGATGGAGGGAGGACATTGTGGGTTCATAGTGCTTTGTAAAAATCAGGAATAAAGTTAGGGTTGCACAGAAAAAAAAAGTCTTCAGAAAGGTTCTACGCCTGGAAAAGTTTGGGAACCGCTGCCTTAGAGAATCTGAAGCTTATTGGTGCCTAGCCTAATGCTGCCTTCACCTTAACAGGCAGCCCCCCTGTTTTTGTGTAGCACGTTCATATGGATGGGTTCTCTGAGGAAAATCATCTGATTCGGGAAGGAATACACATACAGCAAAAGGCCAAGCAGAAACTTTTTATAGTAGACCAGGAGGAACTAACAGAGGAACTTGCATCTAGAAAGGTGAGAAAATTGGAAAGAGGAAGAAATGATATCCAAGGGATGTCCATGAACAGAGACTAACAAACAGAATCCCAAAGAAGATTTAAAACATCAGGTTTATTATGGAAAAGAGAAAGAGAAAAGGTTCAACAGATGTTTCTTCACTAAACAAAAATAGAAACCACATGAACATGACAAGTATTAAGAGTGGAACTGTTTTGCTTTAACATATAAATATGTCTTCAGATGCTACAGTAAAACAAAACAATATTAAGCCATGGAATCTTAGACACTTCTGCTCAAAGTCTACTGATATCAGGAAGACTTTTTCCTAAGGATATGTTATGTGGTTGCAGCCTCAAAGTGCCAAATATACCCATTTGATAGTGATGCATCTGCTAGAGTTGGAATGATTCCTGCGAATCCAGCCCTCTTCTTTCCACTGGACTTCTCATGCTTGTCCCTTGCTTAGGAAGTGAGCCAAGCCAAACGGAAGTCCACAAACACTAGCAGAATGAAGGTTGTGCAACCGGCACATGCATAGTACAACACAGTACTTCTTCCACAGCACATGCAGTACAAACAAAGTGCACAGAAATGGGATGCCACTTGCACAGAATTTGCGTGGGCTCCGTTCCTGGCAGGCACCCATGTGGACACTCAGCGCAGGAAATTGGACTCACAGCTGCAAGAAAGTAGGCTTGAGTTGCAGGGGGCCAAGCCCAGGGAACCCAACAGATTCCCACCCCCAAAATGGAGTTCTCACACATGTGTAGTATCTACGTTATTCAGGCAAAGATTTCAAGCATGACAACATTTTGTGACAATGCACATTTCCCTTAAGAAGTGTGCCTGATTTTTCTAAGTGGCAAATATACTCCTTCACAGTACACTTTGTCTGGTAGCTGGGGGAACTAACTTAAACATTCCTACATTTTACCATTGTAAATGTTCCATGTATGCAACATTCTTGCATGCATGGAATATCTTGGCTTCAAATACAGAGGATGTAACAAAACCTTACATCCTAAACAGTAGATTTTATTATGGGGCTGCCTGGGTAGTTTACAGAGTACAAACATATAACAGGAATAAAGACAGTACAGAACAATAAACCAAATTAAAACCAAATAAAAAAACTTGAAAACTCCTATCAATTAAAAATTGATCCATGTCATAAAACAGTACTATTCATATCCATGTCATATAAAAGTACTATTAAAATCAATCTATTAAAACATCTGGTGAATAAAAAGGTCTTCCTCTGAAGCTGGAAGGAAACCAATGACTGTGCCAGGTGCACCTCTTTGGGGAGCATGTTCCAGAGATGGGGGGCAACCTCAGAGAAGGCCCCTCTCCTGACTGTCACTCTCCCTTACCTCTTTAGGAGTGGTTCTCGAAGAACCTTCATAGATCTTAAAGACTGGATAGGAAGATAGGAAGAAAGGTGTTCCTTCAGAAACCCTGGCCCAGGGCCATTTAGGGCTTTATATGTTACCGTCAGCTCTTGGAATTGGGCTTGTACTTCAATAGGCAGGCAGTGTAGCTGCTAGAGGACTGGCATGATATGGTCCCATGGGCCAGTCCATATAATCAGCCACGCTGCCCTGTACTGAACCAATTGGAGTTTCTAGACCATCTGCCAAGGCAGCCCCACCTAGACTGTGTTCCAGTAATCTAGGTTTGAGGATACCAGGGCATGGATAACTGTGGGTAGGTTCTGCCTGTCCAGATAGGAACTTAGTTGTCTGCCTGTCCAGATAGGGGCATAAATAGATCAGTTTGTGGCAATACCCTCCGCCCCCACCTGTTAAAGTGTGTTGGGGTGGATTTCACCGGTTTCCACCATTTTCACCACCATCTTCGCTGACAGTGAATAAGAGAAGGCGAGGCTTTGTAATTTTCAGGGAAGGAAAATGTGGAGAAAAGTTGGGGGTGAGGCTTAAAGTGGAAGTGTCCATTTCCCCCTAGAAGCCATCCCTCCATGGGAGCAGAGAGTGAATTTAGTGTTGTGAGCAGACTTCATTGGTGGCCAATACTTTCATTAAGTACACTTTCATTCCCGCACTCTGCTAGGGAATTTGGACAAATATGCACTAGATACTCAAATTTCTATTTTGATTCTGAGAGGATCAGCTTCTCCTGAGTCAGGCAGATACTGAACACTTATAAACAATCTCTTCACTTTGCAGGGAAATTTGCACCAATTTGTATTAGTACTAATGCACTTTAGCACTAGCGCACAGTTGCAAATTCTAGTACTAATGCACATCACCACAAATTTGCCTTATGCATTTGCATAAGTGCACACTAGTACTAATCTTATACCCAGTACAAACGGGCTTTCTAAAAGGTCTCAGTACCACTGACCATTGCCAGACACTAGATCAACTGGCATATTTTGGAATAAATGGGCATGCAAAGGCGTTCTATGTTGTGTTCATCGATTTGGCAGCCACATTCAATTCCATTAATAGTATGTGCTTACGGTCAAAGCTTGAAGTACTGAATATCAACCAGAGGCTTCTATTTCTGCTCCAAGAGATCCAAAGAGACACTTCTGTACAAATTTAGGGTGGTAACCTCTGACTCCCTAACTAACAAAATTATCATCAGAAAATGTGTGCTGTAGGGATGTGTGTTTGTCCTCTTATCATTTAATTTATATCATAGAGAGTTTATCAGGACCTCAATTTACACCTCCTTCATTGGATCAACAGAAAATTTCAATTTTGCTATATGCTGATGACATGCTCCTAATTTATCAAACTAAAATTGGCTTAAGAAGGCTTTTACAGCAACAAGGGCAATACTGTAAGAAGATTTTACCATAAATTATACAAAAACTAATGTAATGGTTTTTAGGAAAAAGCCTAGAAACATCCTTGGTTATTCAGTTAAATAATGTTGCTCCTTTAAATATCTGGGAGCTACTTTCAAGGACACTTTGCATTGGAAACTCCATCTGGTAACAGTCAAATGTACAACACTAAGCATCATAGGGTCAATTTTGCATGTTTTTCATACCAAGGGTGGCCACCTGATGGACCCAGCAATGAAGTTATTTAGGAGTAAGGTCATTCCTCACCTCCTATATGGAGCTGAAGTTTGGGGAAGGAAGGAGGACATTCTGTCTAGCCTAGCGGTAATGTTGGAAGCCATAGGCCAGCAGTGGGCATGTACTTCCAATGTGATTCCTCACACTCTGTTCACTCTCTCATCCATGGATACGCTTTTCATTCATACACACATTCAAGGCACCGTCTTCCTCTGCAAATAGGGCTTTTTGGCCTCAATTGCCAGCAAAGCAAGCTCTTGCAAGGCCTGATTTCTGAAGGGCGGGGCTCCAATAGGGACCTCCTTGGAGGTTTCCCCATCTCTACTGTATAGGCCAGGATCCATTAAATTTTATCTGTGGGCCAAAGGACTGGCATACACACAGAAGATGCCTTGGTTCTCACAGTGTGAGAAGCCATGCTGAAAACTTACCATTGTGGATTGGCTGTGTCGACCAGACCCGGATCCAGAGTTCCTGCATGGTAGGATTGGTTGTCTGAAACCATGGAGAGAACCAACAGTCAGTTCCAAGCTTTCCACACTTCACCACAGCTTCACCAGTCATCTAGAACCAGATGCCTTTTTACCATTATTGGTATGGAAACACCATTGAGCCCTTTGGCAAGAACAGCTGCATAACTGACCACTTCTAGCCTTTGAGCTCTACTGCTCTCAGCCCCCTAGCAATTTCAATGCTCGCTTATTCTCCTTGGCTGAGCAATATGCCTGCTTGTTTCCTCTTGGAATTATATGGAAGGAGAAGGGCCAAGCATGGCAACTAAAAATCTGCATGGGGGCTGGGTCAGCTGGGAAGCACTGCAGAAGTACAGGAGCACTTGGAGGGGGGAGAGAAGGGCCACCTCAGGAGTGCAGTAGACCAGTGGTTTTCAACCTTTCCACAGCTGTGGTCCTTCAAAAACAGGAAAATCACCTCAGGAACTGCTGAGGCAGAAACAAAAAGCTGTCGCTCCACCACCCCCAGTGGCACTGCTACCCCCCCCCCCCCCCCCCCCCCCCCCGCATATGTGATGGCAACTGAGTAAGAGGTGGTGGAGCACAGCCAGTCGCAGCGCTGGTCTGCAGCAAGGACCGGCAGGAAATCTCTGGTGGACTGGCACCAGTCCATGGATTGGTGATTGAAAACCGCTGCAGTAGACCAATCAGCAGGAGACTGCTGCAGTCCATAGGCAAGAATAGGAAAAGGACAGGAACGCTGCTCGCATCAGTTACCTGGATGCATGGCAAGGCCAGGAGAACAGAGCAGGAAGCATGGAAACTCTGTTGCTGTGGAAACCCTGTGATCATCTGACCAGTAAGTTTGGGCAGAAGACTATGCGCTGTGGCAACAGTGCAGGGTTGTTTATCACACCGCGTGAACTCGGATCTTCTCTTCTAGGTGTTGTAAAGTGGAATCAGATACTGAGCCAGGACAAGCAGGAAGCAGAGAGGGAAGCAGTTAGCAGGTTCCAGATGAAAACACTTCCTACAAGAGAAGATTCTAGGACAGAGCTGATAAGCAGCCTGGTTCTAATTTCCTTTTGCAGTGCTTCTGGGAGACTGGCACAATGTACCATTATTAGTCCCTTCAGTTCATGGCAGCAGAACACAATTGATTCTGAACCCCATAATATTAGTGTGTTTGTGTTCACAATAATTTAATAGGGGGACAGCTGGTCATCTTTCATTGGGGTGTAACCAATGGTGTTCTTTAAAAGTCAGACTGCAATCATGTGCCAGATCTACAGATTAGGAATTAAGTAAAACATGTTGAGCAATACCTTAAAATAAATGATGGAGTAGCAGTATCTCTCGTTTCCCTTTGTGCATCTCAGAATGTGGGATTTCCACCTGGGTTAGTTTCCTCAAGGTGAGCTCTTGGCCTCAGTAAATGCTTGACTCCAAAGTGTGTTATATGATGGTATCTAGGAATGCTTCTTTTATTTGGCTGGCCCATTTTCCCATATCCCCCCTACCTACTTCAGCCCCACAACCCTTCAAGGAGCTCTGTGGGGAGATTAGAAGTCCTTTGGAACAGAACAGGAAATGGCATAGATCAGGAGTAAGCAACCTGGTGATCTCCAGATAGTTTGGAATGCAGTGCCCATCAGCCTCATCCAGTATGGTCACTGGTAAAGGATTGTGGTATCTGTCCAAAATTGCTTATCCCAGTGTAGATGGTAGTTATGAAATTTATGAAAAATTTACACTTTCTGTTAAGGCAAAGCCACAATTGGACATAACCATAACAACTGTTTGTAAAGCAAATTTTCGTGAACATGAATGAACCTATATTTTCTAACAGATGCATCCCAGTTCTGAATAAAGTACCTTTGGAATATAATGTAGAAACTTTGCTTCAGTAGTTTTGAGCGGTGCAAAACGCAGAAAGAATAGATCATCTCCGGCTGTATAATGGGACCTACATTTTTCCTAGGACCATCCTTGGGAAGTTGGCTGTAGCCTGGTTGTAATTTAGCATATATATGTTGAGACAAGAGAGAAATCCTGAGAACAGCAAGGTCATATTAAGGTATGGCCTGCGGCATAAAAGTTCAAAATGTCCCTAATATAAGTCACAAATATTTTGCACCTTTTATGGACTGAGAACCTTTGATTTGACATGTGTAGAAATCTTCTTACAGTTCTGAGCGTCAACTTCCAGAGCAATACTTTCTTGGACTACCACTGATGAGATGTTGCAGAGCAGAATAAACTCAGTCAGGACAACTGAACATTGACATTAACACACTTTTATTTATGTCTTAATATCAGTAAAAGGTTTTTTTTTTTTTTAATCCTAGTGACTTTGACTGTCTAGATTAGGAATAAAGTGTGTTGAATTTGGGGTGCTCCTTCCATGAAATCACAAGATTGCAGTTCAAGGGAAACAAGACTGCAGTCCAAAGGGACAGAGAATGACATTCCAACATCACAAGCAGCCCTCTGCACCACAACCCCCACTGTCCTGAAGGTCTCCCAATCCTCCAGACCAGCTTTTCAGCTCAGTAGAAATGATCTCCCTGCTCTTCTTCCAGAAATGTCTATTGATCAGAGGGACAGAAACCCTAGATCCAATCTATTTGCTAGAGACTAAAATGAATAATAAAAGGAAAAAAGAACTGTAGACAATAATCTATCTGTACAGCCTTAGCCGCAGTCATAGGATAATAGGATTGTAGAATAGTAGGGTTGGAAGTGGCCAAGATGCCCATCGGGTTCAACCCCCTGCTGTTGCAGGGCACCAGTTTACAGCATCCTAGTCAGATGAATGTTCAGTTTCTTTTTGAATGTCTCTATTGTGGGAGACACCTCTCTTGGCAGCTGGTTCCACTGCTGTATTGCTCTGACAATGAGGAAACTTTCCCTGATATATAGCATGAATTTGGTTTGTTGCAACTTGAGTTGATTATTCTGTGTCCTTCACCCTGGTATCAACAAGAAGAGATCTTGACCTTCCTCTTTGTGACAGCCTTTGGGTACTTATAGAGAGCTATCATGTACCTCCTCAGTCTTCTTAAGGCTGAACATGCCCAGTTCTTTCAGTTCTTTCAGTCATAGAAAAAGAACCAGAATAAGCCAGAGAAGATGCTTATGTCTGAGCAACTTAAGAAATTACAAATACACAAGGACAGAGGTAGCTTAAATGAATCATTCATTCATTCATTCATTGCATTTATATCATGTCTTTCCTCTTCTGTATAATATGTGAAGTGTAACATTGTAAGGAGAGGAGTGCATTCCAGAGGCGTATAGAATTTAGAATGTTAACCCAAGGAAAACACACACAGGAGTGCCTCTCTCACATGTTGCATGCAGAGCATGAAAATACAAAGCACAAGTCACTTGTGCCTTTCGTTTGTAGCCTCTGAAACCTCCTGAAGAAGTTAAGATACCTCCAGTATATCTTAGATATCTTGACAGAATGGAGTGATGCAGATGCTCTGTTAGGTATGCCTTGCATGACTTTGCAAATCAAACGCTAATCATAAATTGAATTCCGCTTGAGAGACTAAATTGCCCAGCCTTCCACAACCTGGTGCTTCCCCCGGAATCTATGATTCTATGTTTTGAACTATAACTCCTGTGATATTGACCATAGCCATGCTGGCCAGGAATGATGCAAGTCAAAATCCAAAATATCTAGAAGGTATCAGGTCAGGGAAGGCTGATGTGAGACTCATCAGGGATTCCAAAGAAGCAACACATAGGCTTGGGTATACTTTCTCCAACTTACCTTGTAATCAGTTCAGTTTTCTGAACTTTCTCCAAGAATTCTTGAAAAAAGCTTAGATTTTGTTTAGGTATCTGCACATCATCTAAACCCAAGCTTGCTACAATTCTTCAAATTCCATCACAAAGCTCATTCCATCTCAAGTTCATATCAGAATCTGAGTTTTATTTTTGTTTTCTTTCAACATGGACATCTGTGCCTATTTCCACAAATGTATGCACTGTGCGTCTCTATGAAATGTACACATTCTTCTCCCAATAATTAACTGATTTTTGTGTACAGTGAAAAAAATAAATTCACGCTCATGTTTCAAATGTATGCATGATGCTGAACAAATCTTTTCAGATCTGCAAATTGCACTGCCTCTTGGAAATAGACTTCAACTGCAGAATGTTTCCAACCCATGTTCGGTCCTGCAGGTACAAACTAGGTAAGTTCCCATCAAAGAGGTTCAAGGATTTGGCCCCCAGGACTGGCTTCTTCCTTCTGCAGACAGGACCAGTCTTGCTGATCGCTTTTGTCAGGGAATCTTGGTTTAGCAGAATAGGAGAATGTACGCTTGGATCCACACGGAAGACGCCAGTCAGGAGAGGAACATTTCTTGGGCCATGGGCTGGATACCAATTCAGAGAAGTAGCCCATAAAGTCAGAAGTGGGCACAGAGGAAAAATTGTCTCTCTCACACCCCCAATTCCATCATTAGAAGCTAGTCAGAGACACCCCTGTGGCCACTATGAAGAATGAGGAGCATGCAGTCTCACAAACAAGGACACACTTTCTCAGAGCTACTCGGATGTAAACAATACAAAGCTTGGCAGGTCTACGCCCACAAGCATCATGTTCCTTCACATATAGGCAGGAAAAGCCTTTGCCTGAGAAGTCTAAGAAGGAAGCAGGATGGAAAAGTTGCGATTTCTCTCCTTGGCTGTGAGCATCCTGCCCTGCAAAACAGCAGATGAGAGAAAAGTACTTTTCTTGCCAAGTAATGGGAAAGGGAGCACTTTTCCATGCTAAGTGTGTGTGTCTGAGGGGAGGGGGAGTTGTCTCTGACCAGCTTTGCCCTCCATGGCAAAGGGAGCAGGGCCAGGCCTGGATAAACTGAGAGGATGAGTGGGGAACTAAATGGGCTTTATCAGTGGTGATTCAGTGGTGCATTGTGAAGTGGTCCCCAGCACCAGACTCCCAGGAAGCATACACTACTGCAGTTAGCTGTGCTGGTCCATGCCAGCAAGCCAACTCCAGGACTTTCCCTGTGCTAAGAGCAGAACTTGTGCATGTTAGGGTCATGTGCACATTAAGAATCAAGCCAGCGCCACCCCACGGGGGAAAGAATGAGCCACTTTACATTCTAACGCAGAGCAAGAATTTCTTGCTGGGAAAAGTCATCTCCCATCAGCACCTCGACAATGGTGAGGATTGCAGAGAATTTCAGAGGAACAGAGAACAAATGAATAGAGAATAAGGATGAGTGGCATGTGACATGAGCATCCCTGTTAAGAAAAGGCACTGGGGTTGCATCCTTGCAGGGCCTGGTTCCTCTGCACCACTGCTTCTCAGCCCCATTGGCCAAAGTTGCCCATTCCTGCTCTGGAATTGCAATCTGACATTTTCAAAGCCTTTGTACTGAGTGGAGAGTAAACAGGAAGGAAGAAGTCAAGGGGAGGGCTCTTTTTAAGATGATCTAACACTTGGCTTTACGCACCAACAGGGTGAGTGAGGAACCAGCTCACATTTCTGGATATGCATGAGATGATCTGAATAACTGCTAGCTTGTTTTGCTCGTGTATTGTTTCCTGGACAAACTCCTCAAGCTGTTTTTGTACATGGTTATCACTCTTCACTTTAGTAATGCAGATGATCTGTCTTTGCTTCCAACATGGTCAGCATTCTCTGTTAATAAAGTTTGGGCCTCATGCTGGTACTTAGGCATGCTGTAGGGAGCTTCTGCAGCCACACATAAGCCATTGAGTATACTGCAGCACTCAGGATCTGCTTGAGAATTGGAAGGTCCAACAGCTGCAAGGGCGGCCATTAACTCCTGCAAATTTTGATCTTGGTTCTAAGAGTTTAAGAAGTCACTCCAGAATTGCTTACAATGATGTTCCCTTGTTTTTTTTTTTTAAATAAGAAATTAATATTATTCTATAATATTCCATGGGAGATTCCATGGAGCAAACGATATAATTCCTTGAGCCTGATTCTTTATTAACATATTAAATTCAACATGTTGTTTTCAGGATTCTGCCACACTGCCATATAAGAGCAGTGTTTTGGGTAACTCTGAAAAAAGCTTCGTTTTCCTCTGTAGTTGGCTTCTCTTCTCAGGAACTGGTTCTGGACACCAGCAGCGCCTCTGGTTCCCCAGACCCAGCCCAGGCCCAGGACTCCGGAAGAGAAGAATGCAAAGTTAAATTTTTACAGAGGAGTAAATGAAATAGCAGGGCATCCATTTTCCCCAGGCAGCCCTTGAACTTGTCTCTCTTCTAAAGAACTGTTTAGCAGAAAATGGGCCAATCATGACCCCAACACAGGATGGAAGAAGCTCAAGAGAATCCCTTCCACACCAGCTTTGGTTAGGAAAATGTCCTCTTTGCGAATATAAGAAGATCCACGCTGGATCAGAGCAAAGGTCCATCTAGTCCTTGCATCTAGTTGCAGCCCACAAGTGGGACATTAGTGCAACGGCACCTCCTAAACCATGTTCTCCAGTCACTGATACATACAGACATACCGCCTGTTATACTGCAGATTACATATACCCATCAGGACCAGCAGTCATAGATAGGTTCATGCATTTGTCCTTTTCCCCCTCTCAATGATTACACCAAAGGTAATAGCTGCAGAGCCATCTTAAAGCAAGATGGTGGCAAGCAAATCCCTTCCACTAGAGATTTGGCTGCCTATCCCTTGCTCCCTCCCCCGCCCCAGCAGCACAGAAAATGTTTTCATTCAGGCACTTGTTAAAGACATATTCATTTGTACAAGTGTTTGGAGTATAGTTACCTGTTTCTGGGTGTTGTAATGCTGGCTTAATTGCATACTGTTGTGTCTTTATAATGTTGTAATTCTGATTGCAATGGTGTCCAGGTGCTTCATTGTTTGTAGGAAGTTGTTTGCTGCCCTAGATTCCTTGTGAGGGAAGGCGTGGGGGGAGGGTAAAAATATAAATAAGATAAAATAGATCTGATTCACTATATGAATAAAACAGACCAGCTCGGGGATGCCAACGCTGTAGACAGTCCACCAGCTGTGTGTTGGGGGCTTGTCACTCACTTGTGATCACTGGTGAAATCATTAGATTTGAAGTGCATAGATTCAGCCTGGTGAGTCATTCGTTCCTGAGGTCTAAACTAAAAAGCAGTATGAAAGGGAATCAGCTGCGTCCCTACCTGGAGAACCACTGCCTGGCAACAGTGACACAAGCATTGGTCACTTCCTGATTAGACTTCTGTAACGTGCTCTACGTGGGGCTGCCCTTGAAGATGGTCTGGATACTTCAATTGGTACAAAATAGAGCTGCCAGGCTGCTGACGGGGACTGGGCGTTGTTCTCATATAACCCCAGTCCTCCGTCAGCTCCACTGGCTCCCCATTGAAGTCCAGGCCCAATTCAAGGTGCTGGTTATCACCTACAAAGCCCTGAACGGCTTGGGTCCTGGTTACCTAAAGGAGCGCCTGCGTCCATATGTGCCCTCCCGCCCCTTGAGATCGGCGGCAGAGGCCCTTCTCCAGGAACCCTCTGTGAAGAATATTAGGAGGGTGAGTACTCGGAGGAGGGCTTTCTCTGTGGTGGCGCCCAACCTATGGAATGCGCTCCCCAGAGAGGTCCGCCTGGCGCTGTCCTTATTTGTTTTTCGGCGCCAGGCCAAGACCTTTTTATTTAAACACTATTTTAATTGTTAAGGTTTATTTATCGATTTTAAACTGACCAGGCTGTTTCCACGATTTTATGTATTTTATTTATTCTATGTATTTTTTTTTTGTATTTATATGCAGGATTTTCATGATTGTAAGCTGCCTTGAGGCTTATGCGAAGGGGGCGGCATGTAAGCTGTCTGAATATCTATCTATTTATTTATTTATTTGGAGTGCTTGTATGCTGCCCCCTTCGCATAAGCCTCAGGGCAGCTTCCAAGCAAATAAATAACAATATACAAAAATAGACAGAATTGGTAACATCCCGGAGTTAGATAAAAGCAATAAATAATTTAACAATCCATTAAAATAACGTTTAAATAAAAAGGTCTTGGCCTGGTGCCAAAAAGCAAATAATGACAGCGCCAGGTGGACCTCTCTGGGGAGCGCGTTCCACAGATGGAATAAATAAATGGTAATGAATTGATAAGGCAGCATCCTTACAATACTTACAAAGTGTCTTCTCTTGCTGGAAGAATCTTCTGTATCCGTATGGTGCAGCCACCTCCAACCTAGTGTCGCTGTGCTGTGCTTGCCTAGTACAGGTTCCATGCCTGGGATTCATTTGCAGTTGCACAATTGGACCCCCCCCCCCCCCCCCTTTCTCCCCCCCCCCCCCCTTTCTTTTATCCAGGTCATTGCTTTATTTTCAAGGATAATGTTCACTTTGTTTTTCTAAGATCTTTGAGAATATTCATTCATCAGAACTTTAGTGCACTAATCGCTTAATCGTTTTTCTTTTTCAGGTTTGGAAGAACATACCTTGCCCTTTGACAATGTGTCAAAATTAATTGAGGATGCTTTAATTTAATCAAGTTCAGTTCATTAGGCAAACATTTAAATTATTAATTTAAATACTAGGGTAGTTGAATAACATTTATGACAGTAACAAATACAGAAACATCCACTTCTCTGAGCCTGATTTTTCAGATATGTGCAGCTCAATGGGTTGCTGTAATTACCATTGTGCATGAGGAAACAGCTTTCTTCTTTTCCAGTGCAGTAACATTTTATCACTGCCTTTTCAATGCACTTGTTTTAGCAAATATTGCTAAGGGAGCATCTGAAATTAATCCAATTTCCAACAATTACCTGTTTTGTCCATTTATGTGACAATAAAATATTTTTAAACATCACACTTATGGAATGAGCATGATAGAGATCAAAATAATAGAAATGATATTTCATGTATATCCTATCAAAAAGATATTATTATTATTATTATTATTATTATTATTATTATTATTATTATTATTTCTTCTACATACTACCCAATAGCCAAAGCTCTCTGGACTGTATGCAACAACAGGGGCAAAAGGAATCAGAGAAATGAAACTCAGAAGCAGCAGTAGCACAGCTCTGGTCGGTCAGAACATACATAGTGAAGGCAATTATATAACTGTCTACCTAACTGCTGCTTTACGATCAAAATCAAGGCTATCTCATGTTGCTTCAAGCTCCACAAAAGCAGGAAATTGATCAGTAAGGAAGTTGTACAATCTCACACAACATTGCCCAGGATTCCAGCATAGCTTCTCTTTTTGCTACCTCTCTTCATCAGTGTCAAGTGGAGTGTCTCTCTCTATGTTACCAAACTCTTGAATCAGCTGACAGCTCCTGTTACAGTTCCCACTGTCAGAAAGCGGGCAGGAAAACTGCACTGAGGGAGAAAATTCTGAGGGAGACCTTCCATGGGGAAAGGAAACTCATCCTTGCAGACATCCTCTGCATCCCTGTTGCCTTCTCCACATCCTCTCTGTGTGCAGAAGGCAACAAGAACAGTGAGACAGCAGAACAAACGAATGCACTCATTTTCATTTCCTATTCTTTTGTGTAAAGTTTATGGCATTAACAGTGCTAGATTCTTGCAAATACTTTAACGAGTACACCAAGAGGCTTCAATATACTGTGTGAATACCAATAATGAGAGACACAATGTTTTCATGTCCTTTTCCTACCACACTGAAAAGAACAGCAAGGACCAAGGTCTTCACACCATCTCTCTGCTTTCAGAAAGTCAGCTCAGGCGCTCAATCATAACTCTAAGCCAAATCCCATATGTCCTTACCTATCACCTGAAAATAAATGGATTTATTTAATTTAGCATATTCATATCCCACCTTTTTATTTGAATATACTAAATTTATTTATTTAATTTAGTATATTCCTATCTCACCTTTTTTTTTTCTTTCAAGGAACTTAGAGCATCTTACACAATCCTCCTTTCAGCCTAAAAAGGTTGTCACTCTCACAACCCTGTTAGGCCGAGAGTCTGTGACTAGCCGGAAGTCACCCAGTGAGTGGGGACCCTGCAGTTCTGCTTTTAGGAAAGTCATATAAGAAGGCCCTGAGCCTTCTGCTTCATCCAGCTGTGCGCTCCATTCCACACAGAGACACAATTCTCTGAGGATCAAACTCCATGTTACTTTCATGATATGATTTCTTTAAGCTGAAACAATTTAACATGTCTAGATAAGGACCCCAAAGAGAGAGAGATTTTAACCCTTTGCCATATGCCTGAAATTTTTAGGCAGTGTCAACTGGACATGTGAGAGGCCTGATCCAGATAACACAAATGGAGTGGGGAGGCTTAAAGACCCTGCACCCCTTCCTTTGCCATGCTGCTGATCTATGCAGTAATGGGGAGCCTGACCCTGCGAAGGTATGTTCGGGAACTAAAGAAATAGGTATTATGTAGATTTGCTCCGCAACGTGACCCTTGAGAAATATCGGACAGCATTCAAGAAGAAGCAGAACATGCACAACATCTCAGCTTCATTCATGAGCATTCAGGCAACTACCACCAGGATGAAAAGCTATCTGTCTGTGCACTTAATAAACAGAAAGCCTGTCCATGCAAGACATTTCTTCACAATTTCCCCCTCATTACAAAATCTCTTTTGCCAATGTTTCCCATTGTCAGGTCTCTTGTTCTCACTTCTGCTCACCAACAGAATCTGAATTTTTACTCAAATTCACATCAGCAGGAATGCATACTTGAACACTGAATTCATCAGGGAGGATCTGTGCCTTTGCTTGGGCATTCATTAGTACTAACATGCATTTTATATGCCACCCTCACCCTAACCTTGGTTCTACGGTAGTAGGCGGCATATAAATGAAAGTATAAATGAATAAAATAACAAATAAATACATTTCAAATAATGGACTAATGCATATTAGTGCTCATTTGAATGAGCACGAATGCCCTCCAGTGTGAAAATCCAGTCTGCAAATCTACATGACTCAGAACAAGATGGTCTCCTGCAAAATCCACAGACTGGGTTCACAAAAATCTGAACACATCGGAATCCATTGCAAGAGATTTTTCTGATATGCACAGCCCTAGTTTGAATCTCTAGCAGGAAATGTTTCGCAAAGGCTTCACTGCTTATTTAAGACCCACGCACCATCAAAGAATTTGCAGGATGTCTCAAACAATATATTCTTGCTGAGACTTTCCCTCTGCTGTTGTGAGGATTGCAGCTGGGCTCAGGGGAACAAGGAAGTCGGAGAGGGTGGCAGCATCTCTGTACTAGTCCAAAAGTCCTGTTGCATTGCCCCGTGAGCCACTGCAGTGCTACACTTCCCAATAAAACTGACAAAACCACACATTTCATTCCTTGTTGTTCTTGTTTTTGTTGCTGTGGTTCGCTCTCATGAAAAAAGCTAGAGGGTTTTTCCCAAGGATTTTCAAGGAAACAAATTTTAATGGTTTCCGCAGCAAGCCGAAGGCAATTTACCCATCACTACTATCAATCCTAATTTAGCATTGCTCGATGTTTCTTCATTATACAAAACGGTTTGCTGTGATATCAGGCAGCCGCTCTTTACACTGAATTGTCCACTAGTAATCACTAGGTATGGAAATATTTTGTTTCCCCATTCACTGTGTCAAATTATAAAAATATATTTAAGAGAAAATATTCTGTATACCTTTAACAAATAAAATCCATATTATAAAAAAGAGTTCTCTTAGGATCATTAATAATTCTTTGTGGTTTGCTTTCTCTGTCAGTAACCATGCTTTCCTTTAACTATTGAAATAATGTTAATTTTTAATCAATATTTGACAGAACTCATAATTTGCAAATACACATTAGCATGATGAGTACCAGATCTGCAAATACTGCACCAAATTTGACCTGTTCTGTAACAATTCCTGCCTTCTCTCACTGTTTTTCCTTGATTGGAAGCAAAATACCCTTTAGTGAATTAATGGAAAGAGCTTTATTGTTTATTATTTGTTGCACTTCTATATTGGCCCATAGTCCAAGCTCTGTGGGAAGTTTGCCACCATTCACAGAATACCATAATATACTATAAATACAATAAACATGGTACAAAATTCTAAAGCAATATAAATGTTATAAATTTCTACCACCAAAATTCAAACATTGACTTAAGACAAGTTAAACAACTAAAACCTCACAAGGAAGGCAGAAGATCCAGCCCAAAAGGTGCTACATGAACCTGTCCTGTCCAAGCACCTTGCCATCAATCTCAAGCTGGACCAGCTGAGATTTATTCACAAAAAAATGAAAATGTTCAAGTATGCTGTGCTCTGGGCACCTTGTCCAAATCCAGGTCGATACAAGAGATCCTGTCCTATAAGTGCTGAGCAAATATATTGGATAGGCTACAAATCTAGACATGATGTGCTTGGTGCCAGCATCTGTCAGGTCCTGTACAACTCTCAGGAGTTTCTCTGGGAAGTGGTAGGAAGACCACATATGGGCAGTGAGATGTTGATTTACTGCCCCTAAGTTTACCTGATTATAGGCACATACTCCGGCTTGCATCTTCTAGTGGTTTTTCTTCATCTGCAGTCATGTCACCTCCAGTTTTGTTTCATTTCTTTCAGCCATATAAGCTTACTACAGAAAAGGCATCCAGAGATGATTGTGTCATCTTCTCTGGTCAGCTCTGTGTTCCTGCATCAACCAGAGATTTGGCAGGACTGCCAGCCATGTCAGATAGAAACCCTTCAAAAGCCCACTGGAAACCATGTGGATCCATTCATCTCCAGAAGATCTATTGGGTTCCCTGCCCTTGTAGAAGGAAAAGGCCACTATCAATCTGTTTATGTGTTCATTTATTCATTCATTCATATGCAAGCTTTTGTACACTGTTCTCCACAACCAATCTGGCTATCTGAACAGTTTAACACTAAACCTGAGCAAGCAGTGATCTGACCATGAGAAAGTCATTGATCAAAAGTTCCCCACCTTCACATCCGTATCCCCATGTCCAGCTGGGAAAAACAAATTAAAAATGTATTCTGCTACAAATGCTAGGTATGTATGTATTATATGTATATCCCACCTGTTTTCCTTCCAAGGAACTCAAGGCAGCTTTCATATTCTCCTCCTCCTTTCCATCATAGACTCACAGGAACAACCTTGTAGGGTAGATTGGGTTGAGAGTCTGCGACTGACCCAAAGGCATCCAGTGCGTTCCATGGCTGAGTGAGCACTAGGTCCCTGTCCCACATTATTAATCACTACATCACATGTGACAAAAGTCCCATGACTGTTAGGGGATCCATGAAATCCTAAGCCAGTCCAGGCAAGGTGCCCTCAGCATGGCTGCTAATATTCCCCAAGACCATCAGCTGGGGGAACCTCAACATCACAACCAAGGCACTGTCTGTCAGTTCAGGTAGCCAGAGTCTGGGTTGTCCACCAGCAGAATCCCTAATCTGTCCCAATGTCCTATGCAAGACACTCCAGCTGGGTAGTCAGATGGGCAGGGGGCCTGGAGAGAGGGAGGGACAGTGAGGACAGCTACGAAACAACATCTCACTGCCTCTATCCAATTTTTTATTTGCTGCCTAGCAGGACTCAATTGCCCAGTGCCTATTACATACCAGCACCAGAGACATCTTAGCTCCCTCTGAGGCTTGCTGTGATATATTTGCTAGCTCCAGAGCAAATATGTGGAGTACAGCTTGGTTCAGTTTTATCAGATGAGTTTCCATTGGTTCAACTCAAGCATGGTAATAAGGTGCTTGTACAACCACATCCATGCTGAACCCTTGCTCCTCTTGCATCGTAGAAGAGAGAGAAAAGCCAGCTGGGCCAAGGAAGTGCTTAATGCTCCTCTATGACAGGAAGTGGTTCCAGACTGCCTTAAGTAGGCAGTGGTGAGGCCACTCCTGAAGAAACCCTCTCTGGACCTGGGACAGCTAAACGCTCTTAGGCCAATGGCAAATGTCCCTGTCCTATGCAAAGGTCCTAAAGTTTGTGGTAGCCAACCAGCTCCAGGCACTCTTGGATGAGACAAATTATCTGGCTTAATTTCTGTCTGGGTTCAGGCACGTTTTGGCACAGAAATGGATTAGATCATCCAGTATGATGACCTGTCCTGGGAGAAAGATAGTGGAGGTGTGGCCCTGTATCTGTCAGCGGCTTTAAATACCATCGACCATCATGTCCTGCCGGGACAACTGTCTGAGCTGGGAGTGCAGAATGTGCATCGCAGTGGTTCGGTTCCTGCTTGAAGGGTCAGCTCCAGTTGATGCCTGAAGGATATTGCCCAGCGCTGTGGATTCTCGAGTGCAGGGTCCCCAGGAATCAATCTGTCACCCTGTTAATAAATTGCAGCTTAATCCAGATGAGAGTGAGATGCTGTTGGTGGGCGGCTTCTCTGAGCAGAGGATGCTCGAGCTCTTCTGGAATGGACAGCATGCAAGTCTGGCACGGGCCATTCACAGGCTGGCTGGTAGAGCATGTCCATGTCACATGCGGTCGCCATGCAGTGCTCTGCAGAGCCAGATCTTCTGCACACAGAAGACCACTTTCCCCTGACCTCAGCTTGGGACAGGGAGCCTCATGGCTGCAGCCAAGGCAATGAATATATTTTCATGGTAGCTTCCAAGGAGCCTGATGGCTAAAGGGATAGGATAAAAATCAAATTAATAAATATATAGCACAAAAAGTAAATCCATACACATCTTCGTTGGCACAAATGAATCCTGGATAGGTCAACTAATAGAACTTTGTCACTAGCACATTTTTTAATCCATTTTTGTCTTTTCACAATACATGGTAATATTATTGTAATGTTATTATTGTTCTGGCAAGAGATTGCATCCATATCCTTAGGAAAAATAAAATGACAAACTTCTTGCTTTCCTTGCACTTAAAAGTAAGAAGCATAATAAATATAACAAAAGTGACTGAGGGCTTTAAATCCTTTTACAATCTTTGTACTTCAGTTAACTGGTTTAGAAGATTCCATTATTGGAAACAGGTTTTTAAAGCACAAAAGGCTGTTCTTTGCACCATTTTTAATCTAGTCCTATATTACAGGTATAATAATGTCTTCTTTTATCTCTCTATTTAATATTCTTTACACCTCTTTGATAAGATTTCTGCCAAAGCAATATAAACAATTAATGGGGGATATAGTAGTTTTGGAACAGAGTATTGGGCATTTTAATTCTATTTATTTTCACCTGGATACTTAAAAATGCAGAGATTGATTTCTATTGCTAAAGGGTTAAATTGGAAGGCAAGAATAGACTCTTATGTGTTTCTGTACCTTTATCTATAGCCACAGAGAGAGGGTGGGGAGGAGGGAAGAACACAAAATACTATGGCTCATAGCTTAGCATCAGGTAATTGCATGAATTGCCCATGTAAGCTATACGCCCTGTTGCAACATGCAAGAAGACCTCTTGCATGGACAGGTCCCCTTGCGGATCAGATTCTTGGGTACGAATGGGTGCGTGCACATGTCTGCTTCCGCTGCTGAAGTTAACATGAAACCTCTGCAGATGGGAAAGTGTGCAGACACATCTGCTCCTAAAAGATGCCACTGGATTCAGAACAGAAATTGCCTCCTTAAAAGTACTAGGGCTGCAATCCTAGTCACACCTTTCTGGGTGCAAGTCCTATTTAATTGAATTATGCCTGAGTGGGCATGTGCAAGATTGCACTGTTAATTATGAGCAGCATACTTGAGACTATTTGGACTAAGATAGGGGGCAGAACCTCCACACCATCATCTTAATCCTTAATCCTGGTCCAGCATGGTTTACTCCATATATGCCCAGCCGCCCCCTGAGATCGGTGGGAGAGGCCCTTCTCCGGGAGCCCTCTGTGAAAGAAATTAGGAGGGTGGGTACTCAGAGGAGGGCTTTCTCAGCGGTGGCGCCTAAGTTACGGAATGCGCTCCCCAGAGAGGTCCGCCTGGCGCCGTCGTTATTTGTTTTTCGGCGCCAGGCGAAGACCTTTTTATTCAAGCAGCATTTTAAATGTTAATATTATTGAATTTTTCTGGCCAGGGCGGCTTATTTTATATTGTATATTTGTAATTTATTTTAATGTATATATTTTAAAATGTTATGATGATTTAATTTATTTGTTGTAAGCCACCCCGAGGCTTCGGCGAATGGGGCGGCATAAAAATGTTTTAATAGAATAAATAAATAAATATGCTGTCTCTGCCCTGGCCCAGAATCTCTCAGTGATCGTCATGGCTATCCTACGCTCCAGCAGAGGGCAGCGCAGGGACCCTGGCCAGCCATGGAACTCTCCATGGGTGGATGCTTGTCCCATCCAATGTCTCCCTAATTGCATGGTAGAAACCTTAACCCACTTTCTGGAGTACCAGTGATGCTCTCTGGGTGTCTCAGATTTGTTGGGGAAGGCTTTGGACCTGCTGCCCTCTCATTGCCCCCAAACAAGCCCAACTATGCCAAAAGAAGACTGGCTTGGAGCTGCAGTACCTCCCTCACTTCGTTATCAAGAGATGTGGCTGGAGATGAAAGGATGAGCAGAGGTGAGCAGAATTTGTTTGCTTTGGCAGAAACAAGCCAGCATGAGAAGCTTCTGTTTCTTTTCTGCCACCATCTCCATCACCTTAAGACTGGACAAGATAACCCCCTGCACTGCTTTGTCCAGGCTCTTCTTATGTACTTATATATGAATTCCTTTATAAGTTTATTCAATAAATGCCTATCCTGCATTGTTTGATAGGTTTCTTATAGGCAACATTTTGAACATTTTGCTTTTTTGGCCATATTGATAGCTTTTTTTAAAAAAAATTGCAGCAGAAAATTTGAATCAGTTTCATTTAATTTTAGACACAATATACACATAAATTTAGACAACTGCTGCAAATGAACATTAATATGAATAAAAATGGAAAGGAACAAACAAATGAAATTACTGAGTTATGCTTATGAAATAAGAATGTTTTAACCATTTTAGCCAATAGGTTAAAATGAAACGCCTCCATTAAAAAATAAATCTTCCTGTGCAATGAATCTACTTTTACTTTGTGCACACATGCAAAATTCACAGTGCCTTATAAAGTGGATCCATATCGCTCGTTCGTGATTAAGAACCTGCTCCTGTGACCACCTGTACTGGCCTAGCAGCACTTAGGAAGTGGAATGATAGCCCTGCCAGAGGAGCGTCATGACCCACAGTCGTCGGGATGCCATAAACATCAGTTCTTGCTGGTCTAGCCAAGGAAGAGCCAGTCAGAGTAGGGCTAAATATTGCACTGAACTTGCAGATAAAGTTTTAAACTGACATGTAGTCAAGCAGCTGGACTCTCCCATTGGCCATTGCCTTCTCCCAGTGTGCCGCTGCAGCTAAGTGGGAATTTGTCCTTCTGTGTCTTCCCAGCCATGCATCAGATCAAGGCACCCATTGGCGTAGGGAAGTTGCAGCAGCATGGAAAGCCCAAAGCAAAGGTGAACTAGAGCTAACTGATGAATTTCTGCCCTCCGTATTTGATCTAGAATTAATCTCAAAATGAAGTGCTATTGTTCTCAAAGAAATATTTTATTTATTTATCTAAAACTTTTATATGCCATCCCTTATGCATGGCATTGCGGAATGGCTCACAATCAATAAAATCATATACATTAAAGACAATCTATCAATAAATACCGTATAACCAATAAAATGCGACTGTTGCATAAAACACTAATTTTTAAAATAACAGTTAAATAAAAAGGTTTTGACCTGGTGCCGAAAAGAGTATAAACTCGGCACCAGGTGAACCTTTCTGGGAGCGCATTCCACAATCTGGGTGCCACCGCAGAGAAAGCCCTACGCCGAGTAGATATCCTTTTAACCTCCTTCAAGGAGGGTTCCCAGAGCAGGGCCTCTCCCGTAGATCTTAAAGGCCGTGAGGGCACATACAGTGTGTATTTGATGTTCTTTACACCCCTCAAAGTACTAAGCCCTGATGTATTGGATAATATTGGGAAAAATAGATTCAGGGCAAATGACTTAACTACATGATGTGCCCTGCAGTGGATATTCATTTTGACTTGAGTATTTCCTTTTTAGTTCTGCAGGGACCTGATCACCTCTTAATTACATCCTGAGTGGAGTACTTGTCCATGCATATCGAAAAGACCTTGGTCACTATAACCTGGAATGAAGACATGAGACAAATGTCCGCTTTTGAACTAAGAGCCAGAAATGTATTATTGCCATTAAAATGGAATGCTGTGTTAGAAGGTATCGCCTCCACCTGCCTCTAAGCTGAGCTAAACTTCCAGCCAGCTACCACTATGGGCAATCCCACCCCTGCTGTAATAGCCTGGGTAGTGATAAGACTGGCCCATGTTCTCATGTACCTGCAGCTCTCCCCTCCACTGCAAGGTCCAGGACACAGGAGGCAGGTCGGGATGCCAGGACCAGAGTGCAGATGCAGGGTGGAGGCCTGGAGCAGGTTTAGAGGGCCAGAGGCACATTTTTGAACAGAGCAGGATCAAGAGCCAGTGAGACAATAAAGTTCAGGCAAACACACAGTCTAAGAGAAGACAGCCCGAGGGTCAAGTCCTGCAAAGACAGTCATGTTCTGGAGCATGTGAGATCAGAGAGGATGGGTACAGCTACCTGGTAAGGCTATACCTGGGCAGGGAACAGGTAGGCAAGTAGGCAGGCAAACAGGCAGGCACAAGGATTCAGTAGAGGTGATGGTGGAGCCAAAGCTTGAGGTAGCCACCAGGATAGCTCATGTTGCTGTGACAAGGAGCACTAGCACTAGTGGAGTGACCCTTTTATGTGGTTCTCCGGGCATCTAGCTTCCATAATTGCCGCACAGTTGTTCCCTGGCAGGGTGTCTCAGCCTCTGATCCTGACACTCACCCACCACTTTGCTTTTGGAAATGCCCCCGTGCAGAACTGACATGTTCTTTAGCCCCAGTGGGCTAAAGGAGGTTATGTGTGGAGAACAAATAAGACTAAGAAGGATGTTTACGATTGGAATATGCGGAAGATAGGCAAACTTGTGAAAGACCACTGTTTAAAATAATGAAAACGAGGTATAACACCATTTGTGCAAATTTAAAATCTCCCACAAATAATCCCATTTGCTCAACTATGAAAATCAAAATAGCCATCATAAAAAAGATCCCATTTGCACAAATTTAAAGAGTCAAAATCATATAAAAAGCACCATCTTATTTGCACAAATGCAAGGACCAGAAGAATCATGGTTCAAAAGTGATGTCATTTGCGCAAATCATAGTTTTTTTTTTCCCAAGAAACATCATGATCACCTTTGCACAAATAGTCACCACCATTAAAAAAATGAAATCTAAGTATTGGGTTAACTCACTACAAAACAAATCAACACTAGTGAGAAGAAATGGAGTAAAATCCACCAGGTCTAAACCAGCAAAATCTGTTGAAATCTCACCTCAAATTGGAATTCCCATTCATCCTTAGAAGCAAGACAAGACATGACTTGGCTGCATGGTCTGGCTTCATTGTTTACAACAACCAGTGAATGTTTCAGCTGCAGTAAAGGCTTAACATTTCAAGAACCGGGAATAAAGGACTTTTGTGTCTGCTGCCACAAAGCAGGCTTTGAGCACCCTTTGAAGAAAATGCCACTGAGTTCATAACAAGACTGAGCATTAAAATAAGGACAAATTCATATTCTTCTAACTTTAGCAGCATTGTTAAGAGAACTTTGGCAACACTTGTGCTTGTCATAGTCCACTGTGAGGAGGCAAAGTAACCATCTTGACTCAATGTGAGGCCCGACTCAAACATTACCTAAGACATGCAACTTCCATTTCACTCTCTGCCATTCACCTAGCAGCTGTTTTGTTTATCTGGTCTGTCAGTCATTTGTGTTTTTAATATAAGGAAACAAGGAAAAGCTACAATGACTATAAAAACAGATGAAAAGTAGGGATGGGCAAATTTGTCTCTTTTGAACCATGTCCGTTTCTCCTGTTTTCAGTAATAAGTTCTTTCCATTCCAATTCTACATCATGACAAGAACATCCTAGATGATGTCTGGACTGCATAGAATAATTTGGATCGCAGCTCTGACCTCGGAGAAGTGGGGTGGAGTGCTCTGAAGTGGGAGTTGCGAATCTAATACAGGGTAGTTCAGGAGCAAGACAAAGTCAACCTGTAAGGATTCCTGCTGGTGCCTCTGCCTGTTCTCCTCATGAGCCAGTGTAAAATATTTGTTGTTGTTTTGTGCCATGAAGTCGTCTCCAACATATGGTGGATGAAAGCCCTGCAAAATGTCCAGCCCATGACAGCTCCATTTGGCTCTTCCAAGTTCAAGGTCATGGCTTCCTTCATGGATTCAATCCATCTCATATCTGGTCTTCCCTTCCATCTTCTTCTTTTGACTTTCCCTGACGTGATGTCTTCTCCAGGACATTTTCCTTCTCATGCGTCTGAAATATGACAGCCTCAGTTTTGACATTTTTGCTTCCAGGGGAAGCCCTGGCTTGGTTTGATCTAGGACCTTGTCTTTCTGTTGGCCCAGGCTATTCACACAGCTCTTCTCCTTAGACACCTGAAATTGGCCATCTGAGTGTTTTGGAGAGCTGGAGAGCCACTTAGGTAATCCTTGCCTCTGCAGTCCTTCCAGCCTCCACTGGATGCCTGTAACCCTCCAAGTTCGATGGATTAAGGCATCCAATTTGGATGGCAATTTTATTGTGCCTTTATCCTAAAATACACAATTTGGTACACATTTTCCCCTAATATAATTACTTGGAACGTTGTTTCCTTAGCATATGTGCTTTGTACACGTATTCTCATCTGTATTTTTATCATTAAAACTGTACTGCAAAATTCAGAGAAGTGCTAAAAAAGAAGGATAACTGTGTTCCAAATTGGGAATTAGCTCAGCAACTGCAAAGTATATAGTGTTGTGCCAAAAATGCCTTTCACACTGAGAGATTTAGCATTCCCATTCAATTTGATAGAAAAATGCTTTTGAAAATAAATTTGAAGAATACTTTAAAGAAATAGTTTTGTATTGGATTGAAGGGTCTTGTGCTTGCGTTACTGATGAGATATTCGAGGGCAGTGGTTGATTGACCTCTCCTTCATTGTATGTTCAGCTCTCTCTCAGCCCTTATGTTCCTCGACTTCCCACACTTCATTTAAAGCCCAGAGGAAGGCATCATAAGTCACTCCTCTCATGGAACGTCTTTTCAGATCAGAAGAACAGACAACCTGGGAGGCTACAGAGCAATGGAGGGATGTATAACAGAAGGAAAAACAACACAATCAACTCATGATCAGGGAAGCTCAACTACCCCTACAACTACCCCTACAGACTCAAACTAATGCCTAAATTGACCTGGCAGAAAACTGGAACCCTCTTTCAGGGAGGATGAAAATGTTCAAGGCGAAGCCCCCATGTCTTCCCAACACTCTCTCCTTCATCCCTGGTAAAATGCTTTCAGGGAAGTAGCAGCACTAGGAGCATCCAGATGTATCAGAAATTTAACTATTGGAAGACCTTAGGAGTGTGTTGAACCCTGATAAATGACAGCCAGTGTTGTTATTTCAAAAGCCAACATGGTATTCTCCCCTCCAACTCCACTACCTTTCACATGAAAGCTCTTTTGTAGGATTTTCTCCAAATTACCTTCACCATTTCTTATGTGATGCCCACAAATGAGCTCTTGCATACACACAATTCCCGGGGATGCCGAAAGAATAAAGTGGGGGCTAGTTTGCCAATACATTTTCTGTTGTTGCCACATTGCAGTGGCAGTGCAGAGAGCGAGAGCGCCTAGGAAAAAGAACAAAGTTGTGCTACAACCACAGCTGATGCTGAATGCTGGTTCCCCTGGAAGTTTTGGGTAAATAGTTGGCTCTCCCCAAATTTCCTGCCCCAAAATCACAAGAATCCATTTGTCCACAGCTCTAAATTAGGTTGATCTGATGTCAAATTATAAATGAAGGAAATCTTCCCCCATTTCTGTTAAAAAGCAACACAATATAAACAGCAGCTGCTAGCACTTGATCCATTAAACAAGCCAAGAGTTTGTAAGAATTCATTCATTCATTCATTTTTCGATTTATATCCTGCCTTTTTCCTACCAAGGACTCAAGGCAGCTTACATCTCCTCCTCCATCTTATCCCCACAACAACCCTGTGAGGTAGGTTGGGCTGAGAGTCTGTGACTGGCCCAAAGTCACCCAGTTGGTTCCATGGCTGAGCGGGGACTAGAACCCAGATCGTCTGAGTCCCAGTCCCATGCTCTTAACCACTACACCACACTGGCTACAAAATGAGACATAAAACCAGGGAATGTGAGTATATTAAAAGGAAGATCAAATTCCTTTAAATGCCTTAAAGATAAGGACTTTAAAGTGCCAGATACAGTCCTACAGAAGGAGGACTATCCTTTGTAAGCCATACCACGGAGAAGGCCTTCTCTCCAGCAGGCACCCCCCTAATCTCATAAAACGTTGCAATCTTTATTACTTGGCAGCTTCATGTTAAGAACCATAAGGAGATGTCCTAGAAAGGGAACATGATGAGGGATAGCCTCTTGCTGCTCTCCCCCACTCCCAGGAACCCACCTTTCCCACACTGCTGAGGAGGAGTGGAATAGGACTCTGAAGAGAGAGCCAGTGTGTGGCTTGCTGAACACACGCCTCAGGCGTGTGATCTCTGCAGTCATTCGCTGGTTGCTCTGTTTCTCGAAGGAGATTTCTGTGCCATCAACCCATCTGCTTTTTATATGATTCCTTGATCTGGAATAAAAGAGAACTTATTCTAGTTCCTCCCTCCTCTTGTCGTGGCCGTTGACTCTCTTCCAACTCATTGCTACTTCGGATTCTTCTCTTGAATGAATAAATATCGTAGAGTTCGGGGGATGCAATCCCAAGATACCTGACTGCATAAATAGAACTTTAATAGCGTTAGTGTTTTTCCAGTGCAAACTCGTACATTATCTATTTCATATTTCCAAGAAAAAAGCCCGTTTGAAATATGACTCAATTGTTTCTCAAGGTGACAGGTAGAATTGGAGGTGGGGTAGGGGGTTAAAATGTGGTGAAAGATCTAAAGAGAAAAGAAAGGGGTTAAAATACCCAGAAATGCTAGGATGAAAGATTATAGATACCGAACAATACCTCTCCACAGTAAACTGTTGATCTGAGTATCTGTATTAGGTGCTGTTTGTAGTCTCTTCATGTAGAGTGATGGAAAATACAGATTATGCCAGTGAAAGTTACACAACAATGTAGTCTGATGCTTTGTTTCCACTTTTGAAAGGCTTTTTTATTATTTGATAAGGCCCAGGAAATTGTTAGCAACATGCTGGTGGGAACCTATGGAAAAGAATGCATACTCGATCAATGGTGCTGTCTTTATCCCAAGAGCTGTGTTTGGTGGGTGTGGGAATAGCAAGCTTTCAGTGTCTGCTGTTGCAATGAGATAGCATTGAGAAACCCAGTCAGAGAACAGTACAAATTCAGTCTAGGGAACTGGGGGCTTTATGCAGCTGTAATGTGTGTCCAGACAATGTAGCACTATATTTGGCTGAACAACAAAGAAGTGTAAAAGGATTTGATAGAAAAGGTTTGGCAGAAAAGCTGAATTGGTATGCAGTATAATACAGCCTTTTTAAGGCATTTAAGTGATATACTTGTGACCTAAAAAGAGAGTATTTGAAACTATTCATTATCTTTAATAGGTATCATTATTTTTCAGTATGTTCATTTGATACAAGATGAGTAGCATTTAATAAAAGCATTAGCAGGTTCAGTTACTTACATTATTGCAATTGAAATGTCTAATATATACTATCCTAGGAGTGGGAAAAATGGGCTTAATAATCAATTAATTTTTATAGGCGTGAATTCAGTTTGGATAGCTGAGAAGTCAAAGGTGAGCACACAATTTTTATGGCATATAATGTATCAGATTAGTTCCTACATAAACCTTCATGTTCCTTTTCTATCAAACATTCAAAAGAGTGTTTTGTGGCCCAGTTAAGGGCAAAGTGTTAAAACATTCTCATGGAAGCACTGCTGAATCAGGAACAGATTAGAGCGAGGCAGTCTCTCCAATATCCCGTTCTCTTTTGGCCCATTCTTTGTCCCACAGAGCTTAGACTCTGCTCCTAAGGAGGAACAGTGTAAGAGGAGCTTCATGCAATGTGATGATGGTTAACTTATCCATCTACTTTCATAGACTCTTCAGATCATAGAATAGTAGAATTGGAAGGGGCCAAGAAGGCCATCGGGTCCAACTTCCTGCTCAGTGCAGGACTTCAGGTTAGACCACCTCTCTCAGATGGCTGTCCAGTTGCATCTTGAATGCCTGTAGTGTCGGACAGCCCACAACTTCCCTAAGTAACCGGTGCCATTACTGTACTGGTAAAACTATCAGGATTTTTTCCTGAAACTTAGCTGGAATCTGGCTTCCTGTAAGTTGAGTCTGTTATTCCATGTCCTGCACTCTGGGATGATAGAGAAGAGATCCTGTCCTTCCTCTTTGTGACAGCCTGTCAGGTACTTGTCGAGTGCTATCCTATCTTCCCTCAATCTTCTCTTCTTGGGGCTGAATATGCCCATTTCTTTCAGCCTCTCCTCATAGGACTTTGTTTCCAGTCCCCGGGTCATGCTTGTTTCCCTCCTTTGGACTCTTTCCAGCTTGTCTGCATCTGTCTTAAACTGTGGTGCCCCAAACTTTGAAGACAGGCAACAAATCCCATCAATAGGTCCTGTACTGTCCAATATAATATTGCATAATTTACTTACTTACAAGTAAAATTTCAAGAAATTGGAGATATGAAGGGAACGTTTCATGCAGAGATGGGCATGATAAAGGACCAAAATGGCAGGGGCCTAACAGAGGCAGAAGAGATTAAGAAGAGGTGGCAAGATTACACAGAGGAACTATACAAGAAAGAGCTTAACGTCCCTGATAACCATGATGGGGTGGTCACTGACCTCGAGCCAGATATCCTGGAACGTGAAGTCAAATGGGCTTTAGGAAGTCTGAGCAACAACAAAGCTAGCGGAGGCGACAGTATTCCAGCTGAGCTATTCAAAATCCCAAAAGACGATGCAGTAAAAGTGCTACACTCAATATGCCTGCAAACTTGGAAAACACAACAGTGGCCACAGGATTGGAAAAGGTCAGTTTACATTCCGATCCCAAAGAAGGGCAATGCCAAAGAATGTTCAAACTACCGCACCATTGCACTCATTTCACATGCTAGTAAAGTTATGCTCAAAATCCTACAAGCTAGTCTCCAGCAGTATGTGGACCAAGAACTACCAGAAGTACAGGCAAGATTTCAATGAGGGAGAGGAACTAGAGATCAAATTGCCAACATACACTGGATCATGGAGAAAGCTAGGAAGTTCCAGAAAAACATCTACTTCTGCTTCATTGACTATGCTAAAGTCTTTGATTGTGTGGATGACAACAAATTGTGGCAAGTTCTTAAAGAGATGGGAGTACCAGACCATCTTATTTGTCTCTTGAGAAACCTGTACGCGGGTCAAGAAGCAACAGTGAGAACTGGACACGGAACCACTGATTGGTTCAAAATTGAGAAAGGAGTTTGGCAAGGCTGCATACTGTCGCCCTGCCTATTTAACTTATATGCAGAGCACATCATGAGAAAGGCGGGGCTAGATGAATCACCAGTTGGAATTAAGATTGCTGGGAGAAATATCAACAACCTCAGATATGCAGATAATACCACTCTAATGGCAGAAAGTGAAGAGGAACTAAAGAGCCTCTTGATGCAGGTGAAGGAGGAGAGTGCAAAAGTTGGCTTGAAACTCAACACTAAGAAAACTAAGATCATGGCATCTGGTCCTCTCACTTCCTGGCAAATAGATGGGGAAGAAATCGAGGTAGTGACAGATTTTATTTTCCTGGGCTCCAAGATCACCGCAGCCAAGGTGGGGACTGCAGCCAAGAAATTAAAAGCCACTTGCTCCTTGGGAGAAAAGCTATGGCAAATCTAGACAGCATACTAAAAAGCAGAGACATCACCCTGCCGACAAAAGTGCATATAGTCAAGGCTATGGTTTTCCCAGTTGCAATGTATGGCTGTGAAAGCTGGACCATAAGGAAGGCTGAGTGCCGAAGAATTGAGGCCTTTGAATTGTGGTGCTGGAGGAGACTCCTGCGAGTCCCTTGGACCGCAAGGTAATCAAAC